>NC_089801.1:81591612-81696612 GCF_029633855.1 Hoplias malabaricus
TGTCTGGTTTCAAAGAGTGGGTTATATCAGGCTCAGAAGGGTCAGTTTGTTTGGTGTTATACGCTGGAAAAATGGGCAAACGTAAGGATCCATGTTACTTTGAGCAATGCCCCAGTCTCCAGACTGACAGGCCTTGTGTCCCAAAAGTGGTCCAAAAAAAGGACAACAAATAAACTGTCGGATAAGTCTAGCCCATCCGGTCCGACCTCTGGTAGAAATGTGTCAGAACCTATAGTTCATCGCAGCTTGATTTATACGGTACTGGGTTCCCATAGACTGGTCAGAGTGCCCATGTTGTCCCCTACTGTCAGGGGTCAATTTCTGAGGCTTTAAGCTAACTACTTAACTACTAGCCCAAGGATCAACGGAACAATGGCCAATCACATGGCTGAAATGTCTCAGAATGTACTTTAAAAGCAACGTTGAAGATTATTCAGCATTGTTCTCACAGCAAAACTAACTTCCATTACTGTTTGTGTTCATTTAGATGCGCCTCGTCTTTTAAGGTGGAACGATGTGTTTGAGTAAGAAGGCAACTGGTGGCTGAAGTGTTTGAAATATACCACAGAAACTCACCTGTAACTCAGGTTGTATGGTTTTGTTGCACTTTCAGTCTGTTTCATGTAGCTGGCACTCTTCTGAATTTGGAGTAATTTCCACCTTAAGTAATTTGTAACAGCAACAATTAAGTGAATTTTATCCACCTATGGAGCAGGGATAGATCAACGTCTTCATATTTGTCGTGCTTTAAAAAGTTCTCCAAATACATCCATATGCCATTTCTCAATTGTGTCTCAGACAATGACACACAGAGCAAGAGAAAGTCTGTGACACTTTCCCAATTATGGAGCCAGGGCTGTGTATTAACACTGAGCCTTTTTTCCCAGAGCAAAAATTAAGGTAAAAAATGTATTGGATTCAGATTATGGGGTCTTTAAAGTGGCACAGGTTAATTGCCATTGCCACAGTTTGTGTTTAAGGGTCAGTCCAAACTTGAAGTGTGTAATGTTTTCTATCACTTAAGGTTCAAGTGCGTCTAAAAGTCCAACACACTTTCTATCCTCTCAGCATTTCTATTAGTCTCAGTTTTTTTAAAATAAGGAGTGTGGTGTGTTCTCCCTGTGTCTGCGTGGGTTTCCTCCGCGTGACCCTCTGTGAGGAGTGTGGTGTGTTCTCCCTGTGTCCGCGTGGGTTTCCTCCGGGTGACTGTCTGTGAGGAGTGTGGTGTGTTCTCCCTGTGTCCGCGTGGGTTTCCTCCGGGTGACTGTCTGTGAGGAGTGTGGTGTGTTCTCCCTGTGTCCGCGTGGGTTTCCTCCGGGTGACTGTTTGTGAGGAGTGTGGTGTGTTCTCCCTGTGTCCGCGTGGGTTTCCTCCGGGTGACTGTCTGTGAGGAGTGTGGTGTGTTCTCCCTGTGTCCGCGTGGGTTTCCTCCGGGTGACTGTCTGTGAGGAGTGTGGTGTGTTCTCCCTGTGTCCGCGTGGGTTTCCTCCGGGTGACTGTCTGTGAGGAGTGTGGTGTGTTCTCCCTGTGTCCGCGTGGGTTTCCTCCGGGTGACTGTCTGTGAGGAGTGTGGTGTGTTCTCCCTGTGTTCGCGTGGGTTTCCTCCGGGTGACTGTCTGTGAGGAGTGTGGAGTGTTCTCCCTGTGTCCGCGTGGGTTTCCTCCGGGTGACTGTCTGTGAGGAGTGTGGTGTGTTCTCCCTGTGTCCGCGTGGGTTTCCTCCGGGTGACTGTCTGTGAGGAGTGTGGTGTGTTCTCCCTGTGTCCGCGTGGGTTTCCTCCGGGTGACTGTCTGTGAGGAGTGTGGTGTGTTCTCCCTGTGTCCGCGTGGGTTTCCTCCGGGTGACTGTCTGTGAGGAGTGTGGTGTGTTCTCCCTGTGTCCGCGTGGGTTTCCTCCGGGTGACTGTCTGTGAGGAGTGTGGAGTGTTCTCCCTGTGTCCGCGTGGGTTTCCTCCGGGTGACTGTCTGTGAGGAGTGTGGTGTGTTCTCCCTGTGTCTGCGTGGGTTTCCTCCGGGTGACTGTCTGTGAGGAGTGTGGTGTGTTCTCCCTGTGTCTGCGTGGGTTTCCTCCGGGTGACTGTCTGTGAGGAGTGTGGTGTGTTCTCCCTGCGTGGGTTTCCTCCGGGTGCTCCGGTTTCCTCCCACGCTCCAAAAACACACGTTGGTAGGTGGATTGGCGACTGAAAAGTGTCCGTAGGTGTGTGTGTTGCCCTGTGAAGGACTGGCGCCCCCTCCAGGGTGTGTTCCTGCCTTGTGCGCAGTGATTCCGGGTAGGCTCTGGACCCACCGCGACCCTGAACCGGATAAGGGTTACAGACAATGAATGAATGAATGAATGTATACATTATTTACATAATTTGTCCACTGAATATGCCCAGTATTTACTGACTCTTGTTATGATTCAGCTACTGCAAGGTGTACTCTCTGCTGATATAGATTTTCAGTTGTGCACACACAGCTCGTAATAGTCTCTATAGAAAAAGTATTCAAAAGCATGTCGAATAGCTGCACATGAGCTCAAGACCACCATTCTCAGTACCACAAGTCGGTTAGATGGGTACAACTACTTCAACATTGGGTTAAGGATTCATGGTGTAACTGTATAACAATAACACACAATACAAACTGGATAGTATCAGTGCCTGACCTTACTAATGTCTAAATATCTGCCATCAAATCCTCAAAGCAATGTTCCAACATCATATAAATCCTTCCTGGAAGAGTAGAGACTGCTATCTCTGCAAACAGGGCACAAACTACCCATTAATACCTTTCTTCAAATAAAAAGTTGAATAAATAAGATCCAGCCCACAGGCTTTTATTGACTTAGCGCCCCCTGGTGTACAGAGTAGATCCAGATCTTTCAGCCTGGCATAAAAACTAAAAAAATTAATTAACAGAATAGCACACTGCAAAATTAAGACACAGAGGCTGAGTTTCCATGGTAAAAAGCTTTGTTGTTCAGTGGCAAGATTTATAAAATACACATGTACAGACACACCGTATACCAGCGGCAATACAAACACTGCAGCAGAGTCACAATCACAAAGTTCCAGTCTTTAAACACATTGGTATAATGTGTCATTTGGCAGGATGATCTGTTTCACAAGAGGCTGAATGTATAAGAAAAAACAGGCACGGATGATATTTACATCTACGTATGGGATCGATTTCAAATTAGGGGTAATGCCAAAAAACTTCTTGGTTGGAGTTAACTTGACTGGGGTTTTCCTTAAGGCCTAGACTAGGATCGAGTCTGATATCAAGAAACGGCAACAAGGCAAGCCATTCCCAGGGACGGTATGCTGATTTTTTTGTTCTGTCTGTTTCACAGTCGATCAGAATTTTCAGTTTGGCAGTGAATGCTGTGTTTTAAAATCTATGAAAATGGAAATAAACAATTTAGAAAAGCAATAACGTGAACGTTATAGAGCAAGAGATTGAGCTACGACACCTGGAAACTACAGCAGCATAAACATACCAAAGATAAATATTTAAAACACTGAGTTGAGGTAAGAAATAATAGCAACGTAATAAATACATTTAGTTTTCATTGTTAGAAGTAGTACTGTTGCACCGGCATTAGAAAATAAATAGCTGAAAAAAAAACATACATTTGCTTAAACAACTCTGTAAAATATCTTGTTTTTGTACTTAGAAGAAACACTGCTGTTCACCAGAACTCCAAGCATATCAACATATATAAGTACAAAGCAAAGTACAATGATATCCAGAATGAGTTTGACTTTTCTAGATTTCCAGAGCATTATTTTTCAAAAACACATTCAGAAAATAAAAAAAGCACATGAAATTCCCAAAGTCTCAAAACAAACAGATTTAACATTAGCATATATGATAGTTTTAAAAACAATTTCAGAAAATTTGACAAGCAGAGTTCCCAAATTTCAGATTTCACAGAATTGACTTTAGCATTCTACAGAGCATGATTTTCCCAAAAGTAAATAAATAAAATAACAGCAAGCAAAAGTCCCAGTGTTCTATGTACAAAGAAGTGACTTAGAATCCAACAAAGCATGATTTTCAAACAAATAAATATAAATAAATAAATAAACTCAGAAAATGAAAAGGAATAATTATTCAAAAACTAGATTGGAAAAGGTGTTCCTTTTAACCGTGCATCCTACCATTTGTAGCATGTTAAGGAACCCTCAGCAGGATATTTGGGGGCCCCACCTCCAGCCTTCCAAAGCCCCTTCCACAGACATCTACACTGTAAACGGCTCAAAAACTAAAGCAGTTTATTAACACTATGCTTCTTTTCGAAGGATATATGTTGAAAAACCTGACTAATGTTAGCATTTTCCTATTCTTCCTTTAGGCAAAGGTGGTTAGCTTGATCACATCATGAATTTATGCACATATAATAATTATAACTGAATTATAGTTTAATACCGTATAATACTATATATTCAGGCACAAATCATGCACCTCAAGTTTGTTTACCTAGCATTAGCAACAACCGTTAGCTTGCTAGCAGCTAAATGTTGAGCAATAAAATATGCAGTCTCACTGTATTAAATATCTCTCACACAGGGTATATGGTCCTACATTTTAATTCGCTATACCGCCCCCTGGTGGCCGTGGGGTCCAAAGCAGTTTATATTATAGCACTGTCAAAATATTTTAAAACCATTTCAAAAAAACACCAGATGCCTCCTACACCTTGTAAACTTTTCAGTAAGGACTGACCAATAGAAATGCACAAAAACGACTGTAAATATGATATCCTGGCATATTAATATATATGAAAATTCCATTTCCTTTTTATAATAGTGGTCATGGCACTCTTCACACTTAATAGCATCTGATCAAGGTCAGTTATTTTTACAGTTTGGAGATGTGAGGTCTCATTGGTTAAAGTCTTGTGTTGCACAAAACATACATATTATGATGAATAAATAAATAGTAAACAGAGCAAACCAGGTAAAAAATGTAAAAAGACATACATCTAAACAGTACATATAACTGTTTATTAAATTTAAATAATTCTATATATTTTGTACCGGCCAAACAATATTAAAAATCTGTCGATTAAATCATTAATTAACCAGTAAAGGTGCATTAAAATATGCACAAGTGTGATTTATATAGCGAAGTCTATATTTTAACTGTGACTATCATCATATGGTGTTATTTGTCCAGGGATGTCCGACCCAGCTGTAGCCATTTTGGATAATGGCTATATATAGTCCACAGTGAGAGTGGACTAAACAGATCAACAGACCAAACATCTCAAAGTGAAACTCCAGTAGAAACAGTTGGAATTCCATGTAGTATTTGGTTCCATCGGTAAACTTTTTTGGGACGCATATAAAGTTGTGCAGAGTTTGGAGGCAGGTTTTATGAAAGTAACCAGAACTACGTTCCTTCTGGTAGTTGGATAGGGAGTTGGATAAAAGTTTATAAAAAATCATTTGGCAATACATTTTCCCATATGTCTCATCCTGAAACATGTATTGTGAAATATAATAGCTGTAGGTTTGAAATTGTTTGCTGTAATCTCATATTTTAAAGCATTTCTTGGAAATTTCACACGTACCTATTGACATTTACCTGAAAAGTTTCTCGAATAAGTACTGGGAAACATATCCAAAGGTTTTTCCATGGTAAACAATTACACAACACATTTGTGGTAAGTAGGGCTAAGGTTGAAAAATATTGGAATTTTCCTTTCCACGTTAGTAACAATATAACCATAACCATATTCAGCCATTCATGCTCCATAATAAACCTAGTGTTTTACAGTACC
This sequence comes from Hoplias malabaricus, assembly GCF_029633855.1. Lineage (NCBI taxonomy): Eukaryota > Metazoa > Chordata > Actinopteri > Characiformes > Erythrinidae > Hoplias > Hoplias malabaricus. The sequence continues at coordinate 81,597,382 of NC_089801.1, forward strand.
AGTGGATGTGTTAAAATAAATTAAATAATGAGTTCATCTTTTTCCAGTCCACAAATAAATAAATAAATAAATTTAAATAAAATAAAAAATCAGAGGCAGATATTTGCAAACCAATAAATACATATAAATTAAACACGCTTATATAAATTACAGAAGTCCAGTTCTACCAAAGGCAATACTGTGTGATCACCATTGCAACTAGGAGCACAACTGAATACATTCACCACCAATATACAATAAATATTTCACATTAATAATAATAATAATAATAATAATAACATAATTTAAAAACAACTATTAACACACTAAAATAAGCTATAAAATCCAGATGTAATTTAGATAATACTTGTGGTGTATTTTTGTGTTAATTTCATTGTTTTCACAACAGTGGAATGTTAAGGGAGATGGCACCAGTCAATGAGTTTCCCCTGAGAGCAAAGCTTTGGCTCTTCCAGCCAATTTAAAAAGCAGAGATTGCAGGTGGTCTGGTGGTGGTCCGCATCAGTGGTCGAGGATGGTCCTGAGGAGCTGTAGAAGCTGTTTGATGCTGGACAACCAGAGCAGGGATTGGAGCCCCCAAAACAAGTATGGAAGCTATGTAAATTAAATGAAAGAGAAGCTAGGCCTGGTTTAGGAATCATGGATCGCACCAATGACTAAATCTGGAGGGACGTTGAAGGACTATGGACTACACTCTTCAAACGAAAGGCACCAGAAAGGGTTCTTGGAAGTTAACAAAGAACAGGTGGGTAGTTATTTAAAAATGGCATGCCGCCCAAAGCAACAGATGTAACCCGTGGTTAGCATCTGTGGTATTACTTGTTACAAATAAGGCTATGCCCTAAATTAGCAATTGAGGGAGAATTTAAAATGAAAAGACTAGGGAAACCCCCTCCTTAGGATGTATCCTGAAGGCTGGAGGAGCTTTTTAAAAAGTTCAAACTGGGGCTGAGTTTGTGGTGGATGTCTTTACTGAAAGGCCTTTCATTGTCATGTTAGCTTACTATCGCTAAATAAGTAAGGAGAATGAGCTAAAGGCTAAATTTAGCGAATTAGCTTGCGGTGTTTATGCCTTTTCTTAGTTTGTCTCCTTTTCTATAGCTGAGAACTTTGTTGTGGCTTCCATTTTGTGTAGAAACTAGACAGACTTGTTATCGTTAAGATTTTATTTGACAATGTTGGTGATAATTTGGTTGTATTTATTTGTAAACAGAACATGGTCTAAGCTAGTAGCCCAGGTAAGCTGACACCTCAAGGATTCCCATTGGCTGTCTGATTTATTTCTGCACAAGAGGTCTGTTCTTCTCCTCTAGTTTCCTCTAATTTAAGCAACAATAATGTTTTTTTCTTAACCATGTTTACTCATTAAAGTTTAAAAACAAATGTGATGCTCCACTGAGCTGTAATACGGAGAATGGAGCATCTGTTGTTGCTACTCTGGGCTTTGCACTGCAGAAACTACACTATGTAAAAAAAGGTATTACAATCTGCAACTATGGGGGAGCCCAGGAGCAAAAATACCGAAATTTACCTACTGATTTACCAAGAACCATTTAAGGAACTTTCATTTCTAAGAGTGTAGGACTAAGCCTGGAAATGATTTAACTGCATTTAGACCTAAGCTTTATCTTCGTAGCACTTGTGGCATTTCACACAGACACAACACTGAAATACGGGGACTACTACGACACTACAGAGATGCTGTCAGAGTCCTTTTACTCTTTCCCAACAGCAAACAGCGGAGAGTAAACTGTTAACACAAGAGAATTCCCTCCCTCTTTCTTGGCTGCAGGGAGAGGGTCTTCCTGTTGGCAGTGGCTGTAGAGAATAGTCTCCAAGTGGCATCTCAACTACGCCCAGGACTCCGTAATAGTTCTTTCACCTTGTACGTTTAAGAACGTATAAAAGCCACTTTAAGGGATTGAGATTTTTACATAACGCTGTACAACTCTTCTGTAAAAAGGGGTCTTTTTTTGTGGGTTACAAAGCTTCGTGAGCCTCAAAGTTCAGGATACGCCGCTGTAACCCGACACTCCAGGTCCACAGGTCATTTGTACCAAACATCAAAGAGGAAAAGTGCTGATCCGCAATCAGTTTGGGCCTTTTCTGGGGTCAAGGTCCCAACTGACCTGTCCATGACCTGCCCACAAAGGTGATTTTATTATATTTATTTAATTGGGATTTTATTTTTTATCTTTTTTTTTGGACAAAACTCCCATCCAACCAAAGAGTATATTTTCACCCAGATGGATTAGCCACAGTATGCTAATCATACACCAGCTATAAACATTACAATAGAACCATGTCACCTTTTGTTTTGTTGGGGTTAGCATTGTTCCGCCTTTAGCCTTTAGCTATGTATAGAAATATATTGAATATTGAATAGCACTGGCTATCCTTTATAAACTATGGAGTAGTTTACTAAGGCTAAGGCTATTTTTTTTTTTACATAATAACAGCTTTATTTACAATTTTTGACCCAATTCTGCTGCTAAAATCTCACATATTTTCAACAATTATCCAATGGTTCCCAAGGCAGGGGGCTATTGCAGGGAGGGGGTGCAAATTAATGAGACAAAATTTGGGAGCCACTGGACTAATCAAACATAAGTCACTTGGGCTATTTAATACATGAATATAATTTATGGTGGCATCATGGAATGTATGGCAAATTAAGTGGCTAGGAAAGTAAAATAAAAGCCCCCTTTAACTATTCTTACTCAGAAATTTAAAATTCGGAAAGTTATGTTCATTGTTTTGAGAATTTAAAAATATAATAAACTACATACAGTGGTAAGACAATGAAAGTGAAACACCTGTCATTGTAGTGTGGGAGGTTTCATGGCTAAATTGGAGCAGCCTGGTGGCCAATCTTCATTAACTGCACATTGCACCAGTAAGACCACGTGCATCCAATGGTTCAAACATTGTGTCCTGAAGGCGGTGCCGTGTATCAGGACGACAATGCACCAATACACACAGCGAGACTGGTGAAAGACTGGTTTGATGAACATGAAAGTGAAGTTGAACATCTCCCATGGCCTGCACAGTCACCAGATCTAAATATTATTGAGCCACTTTGGGGTGTTTTGGAGGAGCGAGTCAGGAAACGTTTTCCTCCATCAGCATCACGTAGAGACCTGGCCACTATCCTGCAAGAAGAATGGCTTCAAATCCCTCTGACCACTGTGCGGGACTTGTATATGTCATTCCCAAGACGAACTGACGCTGTATTGGCCGCAAAAGAAGGCCCTACACCGTACTAATAAATTATTGTGGTCTAAAACCAGGTGTTTCACTTTCATTGTCCAACCCCTGTATTTCTAAAAATATTGATTCCTGGTCTGCTTTTCTGATTTTGACTTGACTGCCCACAAACTTTGGCCTAGATGTATTGAGAAAACAGCTCCCTTGTAAACTACCCTTTGGGTTGAATAGGATTTTCTGTAAAGTTTGTCCAACCTAGCAACAGTATCTAGATAGATAGATAGATCAGTATCTATAAAAGAGCTCCTTTGTGGGCGGGGCATAGATAGGCCAATTGATGATCATCATCATCATCATATGACGGCAAATGGAAGCTGAAACCATATCAGCTCTCCTTCTCTGAGATGCCTCATATCAAAGGAACTGAACCAATCGAATAAAGCTGAGTGATTCATTAGATTCATGTAAACTGACCCCCGATAAATATCAATAAATAAGGATGAGGGTTTGATTCTTAATACTCATGCTCATTATTCAGTACATGTGTGTGTGTGTGTGTCACCGGGCTGTGCTGGTCTGTTGATTGACAGGTGTGTACAAGTACTTCCAGATGGCGTAGTAATGGATGCCTGCTCCCATGGCAACGAACAGGTGCCATATAGCATGAGCGAAGGGAACCACTCCATCACTTTTAAAGAACACCATCCCCAACACGTAACACCCGCCACCAACCAACAGCTCACACAGACCTGAACTGTCCGCCTGAGAGAGAGAGAGAGAGAGAGAGAGAGAGAGAGAGAGAGAGAGAGAGTGGAAAATGACAGAAGGAGAGAGTGGGAAAAGAGAGGGAGTGGAGAGAGAGTGAGTGATTGGAGAAAAATTTTGAGAGAGACAGATTGTGTGGAGTGAGAATGATTGGAGGTGCACAGTGAGAGAGAAAGAGTGAGTGGAGGGGAGTAAGATTGAGAGAAAGAGAGACGAAGGGGAGAGAGAGAGAGAGAGAGCGAGAGAGAGAGAGAGAGAGAGAGAGAGAGAGAGGGAACAGAAAGAATGAGAATGTGAGGAGAGAGTAAATGAGAGAAGAAGTCGAAAGTCGAAAGCGAGTGACAGTACATAGACAAAGACAGAGAGGGATGGAGACAGAGAGAAAGATAGGTAGAGAGAGTTGGTGTGTGTGTGTGTGTGTAAGGACAAACACAAAAAGTGAAAGCAAAAAACGAGAGACAAATAGAATGATGAGAGGAAGTGTGTGTGAGAGGGAGGAGAAAAAAAAAAGAAAATTAAGAACAAGAAAAAATAGACAAATTATGAAAGAAAGAATGAAATGAAAGAAAGACAGGAAAAAATAGAGAAAAGAAAATATATGCATATATAGAAAAACAGTAGAAAATAGTTAAATGTAGAAAGAAACAGAGAGACAGATAGAGAGAGAGAGAGAGACTGAGTTTTTATTCTTGATGATGTTTATTGTATTTTTTTGTCTTGTATCTGGACACTTTCTTACCATCGAAAGAATGACAAGAGCAGGAAAGACCCCCATTGCTGTGTAACACACCAGCTCCACCACTTTATACCTGCAATGTATTTCCAGACAGAAAACAAAGAATAATAATTAAGGCTGAATATTCTGATATTCGTTCATTGGGTAGGTATTCGGTTTATAATTTTGAGATTAAGATATTCGTTTTTTTTTAGTTAAATGTGGTGATAAAGCAACTGTCCACACCACGTGTTCAGCCATGTCAACATAAAAGTCTTGAACGAATCCCAAAACCCTACAGCAACCTACTTACAATGAAGCATGGCAAAACTACAGTTCATTTATTCAGCTTTACACCTCAAATTAGAACACCTCCACGAAGCTCTGGTTTATTTATGTACCCTCTGTGCCCCTAGTGGCACCGTTTATGCACGAGTTAGTGAACGACTCTATTGGACGAGCGGAGCCATGCTGGGAGCCGCAGTGCAGCCTTCATTTTAAAGCAGGCGCTGATTTTCTGAACAATAGCTGGCCCCAAGTATTCGGGTATTCAGATATTTGTTCGTTGGGTATGAATTCGATTTCTAATTTTGAGATTCGGATATTCAGTTTTTTGGATAAATGTGATTATCGATAAAGGCAATGCTCCAATCCACCCACATTCAGGCTCCAGCAGTAAACACAGTGCTCTCCTCACTCCACCCATATTCAGGCTCATTTAACATAAAAGTCTTTGTGCAAATGAAGCCTAAAACTCAGTCATAAAAGAGCCCAACACGCTAAAACAACACACTTTGAATGAACCGAGGCGATGCCACAGTTCATTTTGTCAGCTTTTTGTCTGAAATTAGAGAACCTCCACTCAAACTAGTTAAATACTGTACACTCTGTGTCCTTAGTTAGCGGGCTAGTTAGCAAGTTAGCGAGCATAGGTAGCACAGCCTGGAGAGAAGAATATTAAAACAAGAGTTAAGGAATACTTTGCCTTATTATTCATGTCTCAACCCTCGACTCGCCTACAGAGACAACCATTGGCTCACGAGCTGCTGAAAGCTCTTCTTTGGACATGATTATATTGGCCTTTATTATTATTATTATTATTTTATTTTTTTTAATTTGTGTGTTTTTACAACACACATCAGGCACCCATCCCACCTTCCAGGGAGCAGTTGGGGGTTTGGTGCCTTACTCAAGGGCCCCTCATTCATGGATGTTGAGGGAGAAGACTGTACTTTTCCTTAACTCCCCCCTGCCCCAATTTTCCTGTCCAAATCCCACTGTTCAAACAAACAGGCCAAGGCATGTCCCTGATGCACATGGGACTCAAACCCACAATCCAGAGAAAGCCATTCATATTTACACACACCTCTCATGGAAGAAGAAGACATAAGCAGTTCCTCCAGAGGCCATTACCCAGATGACCCACCGCATGTGTGCAGCCCATGGTCCGAGCTCTCGCAGAGTCAACCTGAAAGACACGCACACACACACTCTTTTTTCTGACACATCTTGAGGTCTGTTCATATAGACTAATGTCTTTTTCACTTGGTTCGACTAGTGTCTAAAAACTCATGCCAAGTTCCTTGTGGACAGAAATTTGGCAGGGACATAATACATCACACTATGGCATTCTTAATGACAGACATGGCAGGTTCAGCTCCCAGTTTAGACAGAAATACTGTAATAGTCACATATGTATGTATATATACTTGTATTCACACATCAAAACGAATGGAGAAATCAATTTTGTGTTGTATTACCCATGGTCCAATGTCCTACATGCTTACCAGGGTGTGTAGGATGCCGCGATGAAGAAGTAGATCACCATCCTGTCACACATGTGGAAACATTGCTCCACTGATCTACAAACAGAGACCGCCATGAAGGATTACTACTAAAGCACAGACTGGAAAAAAACGGACATACTGTAACCTATATCATAAATTGCATTTAAAAATAGTGAACTAAACTGTAGGGGTTGTAGGGGTTGTTTTTAATTGATACTTCTTTCTCTTATTTCATAAAAGAAAAAATATATATTACTGACAACCTAATATACAATCAGCTATCAGCAAGTCAGGTGACATATTTTAACCTCCATGTTGTGTGTGTTTGTGTGTGTACCGTAGATGGCTCTTTTTCCAGGTGATGGTGTGGAATGCTGTGGAGATGATGAAAAGGCTGGACAGTCCTGCCCCGTACAGCCATGCTGCGATCTCCTCCCAGTGGTCATCTGAAAGGAAGTACAGCAACACGCCGCCCACCATACTGGGAATGATCCAGAGCTATGAAAACAAATGCAGTTACACAACAATGTAACCCATAATAGACGTCATGCCCATATATAGGAATCCCAGGATTTCTCTATGATAGAAATGAATGGGGTTTTTAAAATTCAGTGGTGTTATGTCCTATTGTAAAAAAAAAATGGCTTGACAACATATATACACTGCTGTATAGACATTTAACAACAACCATTACTGTATCTACTGAATTATCAGTTCATTATTGAGATACTACAGGCACATTAACACGGCTGTGCATTTAAATGAACATTGGACAACTTAATATGTAAATAAATGAATGAATGAATGAATGATTAGAAACTGGTTTGTTTACTACAGCAGCCATTTTCTGACCCACATGTATTTGTCATAGGGAAATGACACATAGACCTGGAATACAAAACATGGAAAAGACATAGACAAAAGCAGGGCTGGGCGACAAAACTATCTCAGTTTGTCTCAATTTTTGCTCAATATTAAAGACAACCTTTGGGCAACCAAGGTGCATAAATGTCCATTTCTATTTCCTGTTATGACCACCAGGGGTATGAAATGCCATTCTTATGGTTTGACAGATGTTCAGGGTGCCTTCTTTGGCATCAAGCATTCTAGATATTTGTTCTTCCCATTTACAGTTGGGAAATTTGTATTGATTTTTTTGTTAATTTAATCCTATTACTCTTTCTACTTCTTTAAATGTTTGAGGTGGTAATGCCCTAAGAACATTTTCATGAGGACAAATAAATGTGGAAGCCTGTTTCTGCCATTTGAAAACACTTCAAGACAATAAATCATAAAAAAGTCATCAGAAATTACATTATTCTTGATATTTAATTATTTTTTAGTAACAAAGTCAGAAGAGGTCACCTGTCAAATGGATTAGGAACTCATTGAAGAATATTTAAAATGTGGTTTTATACATGATGATATTCTAGCTTTGCTTGTTGGACTGTTGTGGGATTGTTTTCATTTGTTTCAGCTAGTGACTGTAGGTCCTAGTGACTTACTTAGATATTAAACAAAATAATATTTTAAACTCAGTACTTCCTACTTCATTAAATATTTTAAACAAGTGTTAATAGCCTCATAGGCAAGACAGACAAGTCCGGACACCATCCACCATAATTCACTGGGTTTTAACACATGTATGTAACCATAACATAAGATGTCTCTCCATTTTCTGACTGAGCTTAGTTCGGGTCATCTGTCGTGACACTGCCTGTTCTGATTGGCCACCACCAATCATTATTATGCATCTCATAATTATCGTAATTATGACATAGCATTTCATGAAATACTCTATGGCTTTTTTATTCTTCTTCTTCAAGTGGCAGAAATGGGTCTTGTGGTAGTAATTTGCATATGGAAATTGCCAAAATTTTTAGAAAATATATAATGTGACAATTATTGAGATCGATCAATATAGAAAAAAAAATCCGTCAGCTCTAGAAAACAGAAAACAAATGTGTACACCGTTAATAACAATCTGAGACACTGAAAAACAGCATTTATTACAGTAAAAATATTGATTACATTATTAATATTATTATGATGATGATGATAAAACTTACCGCATGTGTGGCACAATTTGCTGCGTGTTCATATTCTGTTGGCTGATATCTCTTATTAGCCGGCGCTCGATTGTTCATATATCTACAAAGACACACAGAAAAGCACACGTGTAAGTCACGTGCAGTTAAAGGGTATGTGCAGAGGAAGCTCCAACAGCTGAGTTGTGAACAAAGTCACTGAGGGTGGTTTGAAGTGCGATGCTGTGTTCTAGAAGAACGTGCCATGTCGAATTTGATCACAGTGGTGGTGCTAGGAACCTGATGATTGCGCCGGCTCTAATATCCTCACTGGAATTTTGGACAGTAAATAAAATGGTTGTATATAAAACTTTCCAACACATCTTTTTTTTTTTGAATGATGTAAAAAAGCATGTACATAGTAGCCTTGGGTTAAACACGGAAGGAAATGTTCACCTCACACCACACCATACTTTCACAGCTATTAACCTAGTGCTGAAAGGGCAGGGTAACGGTTTCTCACCACACACTTTCACTAGAACAGTGTCTCAGATGTGGAGATAAACAAAGAATAAACTCAAATATTGGACATACACTGGACATTTCCAAAGCACTGAAAGTCATAACTCACAGAACCCTTGGTTTCTAGGATGACCAGACACTAGAGGGCACTCCACTGAATCAGGGACGTGTGAAGTTTTGATGCAGTATTTGAACTTTTCACTATTTTCAGCACAAATGTCTGAGTCATTCAAAGGCTGAGATGTAAGTAAAGTAATTCAGAGTGTTTTTAATTGCAGACAGACTTACTGATTTGTTTAGGGTGGTGGTGACAGGAACCAGGGTATCAACAGCCATTTTATTTAACGCCACAACTACCAATAAACTACACACGTTTTGTTTTTTTAAAGAGGTACTACTTTACCTCACAACGCCCTGTATATAACTCACCACTATGAATGTACTTCAAAAATACATTTAAATAACATTTTTTTAAATAACATTTTTACACTTCATTAGGAATGGACCAGTAGAAGTGAAGACTTGTAACTAGCTATGCTAGTTTTCTTTTCAGCTGTTAGCATAGTGCTAAAGCTATTTAACAGAAAACAATCCTATTTTTTCTCTTACAGCAGCAGAACAATCTCCTTCATAAAGCACACGATCCATCATGTGAATATATTTAACATCTGTGAAGCGCTAAAATATTATCACACTTGTCCTACACTTGGCCAATCTAACGTCATGTGATCCCAGGAGCCGCTGGTCATGTGACTGAGCCATAAGTCCGGTGACTAGTGGAATTTAATTAATGTTGCTGCGCTAGGCCATGCCTTGCAGTTGCCTGGCAACAGCTGGTAACCATGGAGAACCATGACAGAGGATTCTAGCATCTTTTTTACACACGTCTCCGTGCAGGGGTGATGTCATCATTGCCATGGAAACGCAGCATCCGCAGGGCCCAAGGCGGCATGCGTACATTCATTTGGTGGAATCTCGTCACAAAATGCTTCCGCTGAGGGGAGCCCCCTCCTTCGGATCTTGCGTAGGAACCTCGCAAGTCTGATCCATTCTAAACATTTCTAAACAAGGCATTTATGTTAGAGGGAATGTGTCCTCATTTTAAGGCCCTGTTTGTCTTTTTTTTTTAATTCAAAGCAGCAGATATAAACTGATCAGTGCAGTGTGACTTTATACAGTGTTACATTACAAAACAAGCTGTCTATAGGAAATGGTACCATAGTAACATGAGATTTTAGAAGATTTTCAGAGATTTTCAGAAGCAAACAATAAATACAATCCCGTGCAGACTTCAGCAAACACATTTTAAATTATATAATGTCCCCTTAAAACTGCCACTAATTATATTTTCCAGCATCAGGATAAAAAACATTTGAAGATGCTCCTTAACTTTTGTAAATTCTGCTCCTTTAAAGGCAGTGTTCCATGTTCTAATTAAAAGAAAAAAAAACATTCTTTTCACTTTTTAATCAGATTTTTTTTTCCACACCATTCATCTGGTGTTTTTACACAGCCCTGGCTCTGAAAATGGCAAAACAAACTAAGTGTCTCAGTTTGAAACTGCTCAGGCGAGCCCAGTGAGAGACAGCAGAGAGACCTCAGAATGTTGAAAAGCACCTACTGCTCCGTAAGTAGGGAATCTTGATTTATTTCTGCTATTACAGATTACTTAATGGGGAACTGACTACAAATTCAGGAGACCTCTAAGTGTATGAAAGTAAACACAGACTGAAAGTGCTACAAAACTAAAAACTCTGTTGTAAAACAAACAGTGAAAAAACAACAAGTTAAACTCCAGCCACAAACAAACTACAGTCGCTTTCTTACTCAAACACACCATTCCACCTTAAATGATGTGGAGCTTCTGACTGTGCACAAACACAGAGTGACTTTGTTTTGCTGAAAGAACAGTAGTTCTCCAGAATCATTTATGTTGCCTTTAAAGTGATGTGACGTTCGGTTGTGCATACACAGAGTGTATAATCTCCTTAGAAAATGCTGCACAAGAGACAAATGCCAGCACTGTAAACTGAAACCCACATAATGAGGCAAGATACGGGCACAAGGATGTTTCTTGGAACTGATTGGACAGAAAACTATGAATAAAACATGAAATAACTCAAATAAAAATGAAAGGAAAAAGGAAACTTGCGGAAACACATATCAAACTAGATTCATGACCGAGGGTTATCCTTCCCCAGACGTGACGGATCGATCAAAGGTAAGATAAGAACAGGCTGGATCCAGGGAAGAGGCAAAACAGAAAAAAGAGACAGAGCGAAAATACAAAGCACCTGGATAGTACAAACAACAAACACAGGCAGAAAGTGACAGCCGTGCTATACCAAATGTACATAAGAAGCATATAAAGCACTCCAGCATTGGACTGCAGATTTGTGGAACTCCAAATGTTCCAAAAAATAACACTAACCAGTCCTAAAAATATGTGTCCAATATGAAAGAATATGTGTCCAAAAGTGAGGTTATATATATATATATATATATATTGGTTTTGTGACATCACTAAAGAATGTTTTAAAACAGCATCCATATTTGGAACACGCTTGAGGAGTAAATGGTGTGTTGTAAAATTTTACACACAGTTTATATACTTTTATTTAAAAAATATTGCAATTTTTTATCAACAATTTTGGATTATTGTTTTGTTAACAGTTATTATTATTATTATTATTATTATTATTATTATTATTATTATTATATTATACTATTTTAATAGATTACTATTATACTCTTATGTTTCTGGTCAATGCAGGTGTATGTAAATGACATATTATGACCAGAAGACAATTTGTAAGTGACTACACAGGATTTTGTAAGTGGAACTTAGCCAATCATTCATACCTTTAAGCCAACCATTTTTTTTATTATTCACTAGGTGTGGCCTATGCAAATGTATGACACAATTCTTTATAGCAATGTGTCAGTTACTATGCATTGATTTGCATATGTTTTTGTATTTGAAAAGCCCTGAAACATTAGAGCACATTTAGAAGAGATCAGTTTCATAATACAGTGGCAAATTTACTTCCAAATGAGAGACAAATTAGGACATATTAGATCATATCCTCTTCTTGGACATGCATTAAGGGTCTGTAATGGCCTGTATGGTTCACCACAAGTCATTAGATTTTTTTTTTTTCATCTTGAAAAACCAATGAACACAGTCTGAATGAATGTTGAGAAAGCTTCCGGTTAATGTGTATCATCCACCCATTTGAGAATGAAAACCATACACATACAAAGGAAAGCATAAGAAAAGTCCAGTTTGAAGTGTGTGTTTTTTCAGTAAATGGAACCCCAGACAGACTACAATCACATAAGCTTAGCATCCAACGTTCTAATTACTATTATTAGTGACCCAGTATAGCAGCCTACATACTGTGACCTAGCACATCATATCCTGTCATACACAATCATAATATGCTCATTTACATACCTCTTAAAGTAAATGAGTACATAACATTACTGTGCTAAAGCCAGAGACAAGCTAATTTATTTCTATTACAAATGTACTAATGATAGGAGATAGGTCAAAATAGAATAAGTGAAAATTTATTTCTCTAAACCTACAGTTCAAAATTGATTTGATATAGCAAAAACAGAACATTTACAGGACAAGATAAACAGCAAATATTCATCCTTGAGATAAGACAAAATCACACTCCAGAGCCTAGACCTCAACATCACATCACAGTATGTGTTTGGGACCATAAGAAAACGTCTAAAACGATAATACTTCTAAGATTGAACACGAAATGCATGGAAATGTTTCCATGTAACGTTTTCTTTTGAATCAACCAAACTTCTGAACTTATTACATACACATGACACACAAGTTGATTTGTTCACTTCATAATTAGCTGCTGTTGCCTTAAAGCACTGTTGCAGAAGTTTTATAAGCCACCACAAGGGATGATTCCTGCTTTTTAGACACGTTTTGTGAGACAACTTTCACAGTATTTCACGTTACGTTGTAGTCATTTTGACCCTTTTCCTTTCACCACTGTAAAATAAAACAGGAAATGTTTTTTCTTGAATTTAATTGATATTAATTCATACTAAACTACACTGATTGATTCTGTTTACATCAATGGTTGAACTATTCAGAAAAAGTCTGGGAGTCCTTTTGAAAACTCTATTTATGCAGACATCATCTTTCAAACCAGAACAATCTTCCCTCCCCCCCTTAAAACAGCCTTCCCCCACCCAGTGATGCATCCCCCATCCACACAATGTGCTTCACAACAAACGCAATGGTACAGATATTTTCCATTGTCCAAAAAGCACATATGTCTTTATAAAACTTGAAAGCATAATCCTGATGTGTGCAGTCTTTATATTCAGTTCTGTGATGAGGTCGTTATTGCTGAATGAACGGGGAAACACTTTCTTCCCCTTTCATAAACGTGGTATGGTCTCTCAATCCGCCTAAACCGTGTTTGGATAAATAAATACCGGTTTAATAAGATTTAGCGGGATTTTCTAAAAACAAACAAACAAACACTTAAGGTTGCTTAACGTCGCTCAAAAATCATCCTACTCAGGCCATTGTCTTTTTAGTCTACAGTCTAAAAACAGTCAAATTTACGTCTTTTCACTAAAAAAAACAATGGTGTGTACTTAAAAACAACACCATATTTCCCTCACATATGTTGTTACATCTGGACATTACGGTCTATTTTATTCATCACGTCCTATCTCTGCATTTAAAATCAAGCAGAACGACATGTACTGAAAGAACAAAACCACTTTTCTCTCAAATATACAGTTATATTGGGCATAATTTGGAATTTGAAGGATAAGTCGTTTTGTTGCTATAGCGTACGTTACGCGTTTTAGGGTAAATACATATGACTGGTTTATATATGTGTATTTTTTGTTAATTACAACGTACTACCGAGCAGCAATACGCTGAAATATTTTTGTTGACTCTCTACATTGCTTCTACGTCGACACCATTAAACATTACGCGTTTAACTACGCTTACATGTAATTGTAAAGATGTGAACGATATATGAATCCCTGACCGTTAACCGTGCGCGTGAAAGCAAAAACAAACAAGCAGTTGTTTTTTTTCCAGCGGTTGGAAGGCTCACTTACCGTACAAGATTCATTTAAAACGGGCTTCAGTGCAACTGTTGCACAACCGTCACCAAATAAATGCAGACACGAAACAGATGGAGGTTTAATCCAGATGAGGCGGCGTTATCTGCTGGAAACATTTAAATCACCAAACTGATGATGCTCGTGTGGAACATGTCAGTTCCAGGTAACCCTCCGGAAGTCTTCTAGCGGTTTTCCTATAAAGACGTGATGTCAGCAGCAGCAGCGTTATTTATTTATATATTTTCAGTGCTTTATCATAAGTATTTGGACACAGAGCAAACCAGCTGTGGTTGAGGGAGACTGAATTTGGTCCACTGTTCATTGAGGTGTGCCTTTGTTTTGTCCATTTTCTTTCGATGGTTTATTTGGCATATCAAGCAGATATATAGGTTTTTCTTAAGAAAACAAAAGATCAGTCATAAGTACATTAGCAGATGACACTTGTGTAAGGCCCTGTTCCTTAATATATGCATTTTCTACAAACTGAAAGATTTCAGCGTGTAATATATATACTTGGCATGTTAAAAGCCAAGCAAAAATTCTGTTCATGCACCAAATTTGATACTGCATTTTTTATTACCTTAACTTACAAATGGCACCTCTTGCACAGAACTAATTTCATTACTTGCTAGATTCAGCAAGTGTGAAGCAGGGTAGTGTACTTCTGACACTTCACAGTGGCACCCAAATAGTCACATGCAACCCAAACGCTCACAGTACCATAAACAGCTTAACTATTGTAGCCACAAGATATAACATTATCAATATATACAAAAAATAAAAAAAAAATTAATTCACCATGTCTCCTAAGCTGCATCTATATTATTTTCATATACACCAAGTGGCACAGCCATTTCAGTGAGATTGCAATCCATGTACCTCAAAATCCTTTGTAGAGACGATTTGTCACCATTGTTTAATAGTAAAAAATAAATAAAAAACCACCATGAATTAAAATCAATTTCAATAGGGTAAGGAGGTGAAAATCAGATAGAGGGTTCAAATAACCTCATCTACAAACAGGTGTGGCACTGCGGAACATTTGGTAGCAACTGGTCAAACACTGAAAATTAAACTGTTCATGAATGGAAATATTTAAGATAAGCAATATAGTAGTTTAAGGAAACTCAAATGTTAAATAAATCCTTGCAAGGAAAGGAAACCCACTGAAATTCACCTTCAATGACAGTTGGCTCCTTCAGACAAAGACACCAGGATACATGGAAGAAAATGGTTTATTTAAAAAAAGGTTCATACAAGAACTGGATGAATGCTTCCTAGATACATAAGCAACATGTATTATGATGTCATATATATATATATATATAAATAAAAAGACAGTATGTAAAACAAACTACAGCTAGTCAAGCCTCAGACCAAATTTGGAATCAAAAACTGCAGCTCTGGTGGTGTTAATTAAATCAGTTGCTTGAAGTTTCAATGTATAAAACAGACATTACATTGGTAGAGGCACACTTGTTTCCAGGGTCATAATTGGAACATTTCAATGTATAACTATGTAACCAGTTCAAAATTGTTTTACATGAAAATGTCTCCTGTTTGATCAAACTTAATTCTGTCATTTTACACTGCTATACTGGACAAAGCTGACCATGGGATCAGGAGCTATATGAGAAATCTCAATACAGCTTAAATAAAATTGAAGGCTCATTGATGTTACACCCTTAATGCTCCAGTAGAGTCAAGAGTCACAGCCATCTGACATGTTCAATGTGTTGCTCCTGGTGCGGAACAGAACTAGGGCATTGGATCCAGCTGTTATGAATCCACATGAGAATCTCTGGAGAAATGCCGTCAGGCCTCCATAATGCAGCACTTAAGTTTGTGTTTTTTTTGTAGATGTAAAAATCTTTGAGTGACCTGGGCGCCTATGCCTCAAGTCGTCTGCAGCTACAATACAGCATCTGTATTCAGAATCACATTTGGTCAACTCCATCTTCAGTTACCTGTAACAAACAAGTTTAACTTGTTAATAGCTCTATTTAACTTTCTTCCAAGAAAATGCAGCAAACTAGACTTGCACGGCCCATCAAAAAAACCAAGAAAATTAGTGACAACATTGAAATGCATCAGGGAGAGAGTTTATCATCAGATCCTCCGAGTAAGGAGCAGACAAACTAATCTTCATCACAGCATTTCAAGACCATGCTACAGTTTTAGGATTGACATTTAAGGAAATTACAATTTAGCCAATTTGACATTTGAACTACAATAAAACCTCCATTCCATGTGTGGTTCTAAATCCAATAAAACCAGACCATTTACTCTAATGCTGTATATGAAAGTAATTAAATATAGAATATTCAAAATGTCCTCTACTTATTTAACAAAAAGGTAAAGCAAAAAACTCACCTTTAGCATTTCATAACATCAGGAAGATCCCTCTCAGACATGCACCTTAAAATACAAACCAACATAAATTAGGAATCGAGCATTACCCAGAAATGCAGTTGCACCAAACTTCATAAACCTCAGATAAAAGTTTAAATCAGGTGACTGTTTTTACAGTTCTCATACGAGGTGTCAGAAAAATGTAAAGATTGTCATCACTGGTTTACAAGCTTGATTTACCACATGGAAACCTGACCAGAATTAAAGATTAACTTACTTTTACATGCAGCTGCTTAATCTGTGCCATGGGGCTAGTGCCCACCGCCACCCAAAGTGACATGGCCCTACATTAGAGGCCCTGGAGGATGAGAAATGTAGGAAGGGGGACAAAAATCAGTAAAAAAATTTAAGACCGTAAGTTACACAATACTCCTAAAACAATTGGAAACTACTAAAACCAGAATTACATATGGTACAAAGCAATGGCAAGGAGTAACGTCAACACAAGATACAGCTGAGATCATGACAAAGGAACTGGCAAAAGAGGACAATAAAAATAAACCTCTTTTACATACTGCCTCCATCACAGGTAGTCAGACAATAGGTGATGGTATAACAATAGAAAAACGGGCTGTTTCAAAGTACATGAAGTTCAAACCCTACATGATAGCACAAACATGTGTCCTCCCAGAGCAGGACTCAAACCCATAAACCAAGGAGCATGGAGCTGTGAGACATTTTGCACTGAGGGGTGGTGTGGGCTAATTCTTCCGTATGGTTTTGTGGAAGGGCTCCCTGAGGGAATATTTATTTAATTTCCTTCTAAAAGCATCAACAGCAAAGCCCCCGAAGGGCAAGGTATTACATTAGAGACTATGGGGAGAACCTGAATGAGAATCTCTGGAGAAATGCTGTCACAAGCCTCCACAACGCAGTACTGAAGATTCTCATCGCTTACACAATTTGAGGTGCCCACAGAGATAAATTGAGTTTGGTGATCATTTGACACCAATTTTACCCACGATTAAAAACCCCTTCAAGCCATAGTTTACAATGTGTTTCTAAATCAAATAAGGACTTCCACTCTAAAGCACTAGATGGCAGTAAATCACTACATAGAGAACACTAACACTATTCAAATTGTCCATTAATTGGTTTAACAAATTCAATAAACGCAACAGGACAAACTGGTCAAGTGAAAAGTTACACACCATTTAACTCACCCTCAGGATTTCATGGCATCAAGAACATACTTCTATCCCATCAAACTTGCACCTTAAAAAAGGAAAATAAAGGACAAACATAAGCACACAATCTAGGAATCAAACATCAGCCAGAAATGCAGTTGTGCAAAACTAGCTTTGTGAACCTCAGAATCAATTCTAAATCAGGTGACTGTTTTTACAGTGCTCATACGAGGTGTCAGAAAAATGTTAAGATTGTCATCACTAGTCAACAAGCTTGTTTTACCACTCCTTACCAAACCTTATCACAATAAAAGGAATAACTTACTTTTACATGCAGCTGCTTACTCTGGACAATGGGGCCTTGGCGCCTGCCATCTCCCAAAGCCACGTGGTCCTAAACTAAAGGCCCTGGAGGACGAAAGAAGTGGGGAAAAAGAGAAGAGTCAGAAAAGCTTTTGCAAAACCTTTACAAATTACTGATAACGCTCATAGCCCAATTAAACGCTGGGCATACAATATTGAAGCCAAAAGGCATAGTAAAGCACCGAAATACCATTTAAAATACAATTCTCCAAACTAAAATAATAACGCAATAATTGTGTGTACTGCCTAAGACTCGTGCATCAACGTCATTTTAAATATTACTCCCAATGTCGACGCTTGGATAAAACCAGCAAAACTTTACTCCACGTGCCGTTCTGAGGAAACGTCGCTCGAGACAAGCCCGCGAAAATAAACTCCACACAGCCGTTACAGGCGCGAGCGAGGCTCCCCTCGTAGTGACTACACAAACTGAATCATGGGAAGGGAACATTCTGAACAAACTGAAAGGGAACATTCTGTAAGCAACAAGAGGGAAATAAAACACTCACGTGAAGAAGAGCCGAAACAGCGCCATGGAGACGATCAAGTAACGCTCCCTAAAGAACAAGTAAAGTCCAAAAAGAGAGAACAACCCCGTGTCCATACTTTTATAGTCCCTCTTCGTCGCGAGGACCAAAAGAGTTATATCTGCTCACTGTCGCCCCCCACAGAGCAGGAGCAGTGTTATTGCTAGAAATTCCCTTTCCCCTTTCTGTCTGCTACTGCTGTTGTTGTTGTTGTTGTTGTTGTTGTTGTTTTACATCCATATTAATATGAAATAAATGCAGAAGTAATCTACACAACAGAAATAATACAAATTTACATGATATATTATGAACTACAGACATATGATCAACATTTGCACTGAGGGGACTAATTCTCCAAAATGGTTTTGTGAAAGGTCTTCCTAAAATCATATTTTTATTTAATCTCTTTGGAAAAATGTAAAGAGTAAAAGCCCCCAAAAGCCAAGGTTTCACATTAGAGTCCACGGGGGTATTTCAGCAAACCAGCAATGAAATTTAGCTGAGAACTACATACTACGTAGTAATAACAATAATCCATCCATTATCTGTAACCGCTTATCCAATTTAGGGTCGCGGGGAATAACAATAATAATAATAATAATAATAATAACAAACAATTATTTTTCCAGCATATTTATAATAAAATAAATATCTTAACTTACAAATAACATAGTGTATAGCAGCTCCAGGGTCCTGGGGTTGTGGGTTTCAGTCCCGAGGAGTTTGGAGTGTTTTCCCCGTATTCCAAAAACACACATTGGTAGGTGGACTGAATACTCAAACTTGTCCATAGGTGTGAGTGTGTGAGTGAATGTGTAAGTGTGTGTCACCCTGTGATGGACTGGAGTCCAGGGTGTGTTCCCACTATGAACCCAGTGATTCTGGGTAGACTCCGTGCCCATCGCCACCATGAACTGTGGTTACAGACAATAAATTAATGAAAATATATATATAATATATATAATTGAATAGTTAATATAGAAATATAGAAAAAATATACAACAAAAAAAAACTGCTTATAAAAATCTAAATTGAAACAAACTTGTAACGTTTGAAGTTCAATATGTTATCATATAGTAGGCTTTCATTAATGAGTGCAAAAGAGCAAAGGATAGTGCACCCTTTAGCAGTCAGACTCTGGTACTGAATCCTAAATATTGTATCTACTGATAAAAGAGCAAACAAACAAACAAACAAACAAATAAATAAATAAACAAATAAAAGAATAAATTAAAAGATTCACTATTCTGTTTTATTCTTACATTGTTACAGAGAGGAATGAATGTTGTAGGACCCAGTCTCATCCGCAAGGTGGTGGTATTGAGGAGTATTCCATAGTGTTGTAGTATAGGTGTGAATAATTGATTCACCTTATTGATTCACTTTGATTTTGCCTCTCCATCTGCTCACAGTGTTGCTTACAAATGTTAGTAAAATCTTTGAGTGTTCATGGTTCTGCACTGAAGCCCTGCCTTTACTAAGCATCAAGGATGCTGTGGAACTGGCACATATCGCATACCCACTTCCTGTTGCTAAGTTTCTTTCACTTTCTCAAGGTCTGAGATAGGTCTGTTATTAATCAATGTTTAGAAGCGTTCACAGACGCTCTCCAGACATTGTTGCAGAAATCTACAGGTCAGCATTGAGTGTTGCGGCTGTATTGAGAAAGGTAAGTGCGGAGCAACTATTTTAAGGGTTATATAGACACATTTAGAACACATGTTCTATAATAGAGAGTTTATTTGTCTTGTTCAGGCCTTCATTAAACTTTTAAAAAAATTCCTCAGTATATACAAGAAGTTCTCCATTGTACAAAATGTACTGAGCAAAGAAACCTAGGAATAAATGTACTTTGAAATTTTGTAATTTCGATTTTGTAATGTTTTTGGGGGTTTTATTTGGACAGTCTTAACGTGAGCTTTCACAGTTGGATAATTAATGATATATTTCATTAATGCGTTATGGTAATTTGTCCACTTCAGGGTTCTACCGTGCAGATTGTCTGTTAAACTATAAACTTGAACAATTTTATTTTGAACTTCACAGCTTATTCTGACTGTGAAGTTCACCAGTTTACAGTTAAGCCACTACATTTAGACCCTTTAACTCTTCTATTGCCTCACAATGCGAGACTAGTATAAAAGTCAAAGCAAAACTTGTAAATCAATATTGCAACACTGTACAGATTTCACAACTCAGATTTTTGTTATTAGCTGAATCTTACCATTGCTCAATAAATGGCAAATGATTCCAAAAGTCTTTATTTGTTTATGTCTGGCCATTTACCTATATGCTCATAGCTGAACTGTAAACTACACTCTAAACATTTAAACACCAGTGCAGATGACTAAGAGCTGTTCATAATTAAACTGTGAACTTATGTAAGAGGACTAAAACTGTATAAAATGAGTTTACTTGCTGTTTTTGTCGTGTATGTGTTTTGACTTTCTGGACCATAGTAGCCACTCCCATTCACAGGGTTGGACTAGGACACTTGATCCTGCAGGAATTCATAATATTACTCAGGCTACACACACACACTCACAGCTTCTGTATCTGCATGAATATGACTAGTATGTTTTTTTTCTTTATTAATGTGTATATTAAAGCCAAAATATTGATGTAACGGAAGTGTATTACTGCCACACACGATACAAAAAAAAATCATCAGTATGTCGTTATTATGAGATATTATGTCATAATTATGAGATACGTCTCTCGTTTCTATGATTTATGTCTGTCTCCATTGTGACAGTAATACCAATACTGTTCCAACACAAGAGCCACTAAGCTGTGGTTTCACTGGGTCATGCCACAATTTGGGAAATCTCCTGGTTCTCCTGATGGCCAGTCCTGGCCTGCCCATCCTTAAAGAGGTTTTTTGCTAGTACGGATCATGCCCATACTTAGATACGGAGGTGAACTCAGGGGCAGGAGTTCAGGGCGTTTTCAGAATGTGTGTGATGCTGAGCCCCCAAAGATTAAAGGCATGCTGCCCCTGCAGCTGGGAAAGACTGGAACGATCTTGGAGCAGTTGAAGCAGGCACAACCGACAAGAGGCCTGAAACAAAAGTAAAGAGCTCACAACCCAAAACAAACATGTCAAGATCCATGGTGGGAGTAGGCAAGAAGAGTGAACCAAATTTGTCCAACATGGAAATGATATGAGTTTGGAGGGTATTTATAGGGCATTTATAACTCCAATTTAAGCATTTTTTTTCTTCAGAAACAAAATGGGAAGGAGCTCATCAAAACCGGATCCATCACCAGACCCTGGTGAGTGAACCTGATCTGACAAAGAATACACTCTATGGCTAAAAGTGCCAAGACACAAGCTCTTTCTCTGGAATTTAAAGCTATTAAAAAGTAGTTTTCTTGGTAGTAGTCTCTTGGTTGCTGCAGTAAAACCTTATACTCTTCTGAGACAGCTGTATACTAAAATTTGGAAGATTATGTGGAATGGATCACGTTAATCTACAAAATACTAGTAATGTCAGGTTCCATTGTTGGATGACTAGTTCTTGCATGTCAGATCACACAGATTATTGTATGAAGCTCCATTACAATGCTGTGGGGCCTTATTCCCCTCAGGCTTATGACTGTCATTAGGCATGGTGACTGCAGGCTACAAAAGGGGTCACTCATTAGAAGAGGTGTCTAAATATATTTGTGCATATATTTTATTTGCCATCATTGCATGTTATTCTTATTTTCCTCTATGAAATAAATTGATGATATTTACCTTATTAATCAGAAATGGAAAGACCTTGGAGGACGGTTCCATGGGGGTAAGCAATTTCTCCTTTTTTTTAAAGACTAATAGACAACAAAAAGGGGGTAAAGGGGGCAGTTGTAGAATGCAGTACAAACAAGATTGGATTTGCAGCTATAATCTTTCCACAAGTTTTAGAAGTGTGTTTTTTGTGTCACAACTGGGCGGACTGACTGAGGCGGACGCAAACGCACAGACTTCATTGAAGCAAAGGAAACCAACAGAGATAACTAGACAGGGTACTTAGACAGAGGAAAACCTAGAATGGGAGACATTCAGAGAGACAGCGAGACTGATACAGACAGACCTGGACAGATGATACCTAGACAGAGACTTGGATAGAGATACTTTAAATACATGACACAGACAAGGGACACCTGACTCAGATAATGAGGGGGCAGCACCACAAAGGACTAGGGCAGAGAGAAGAACAAAACAATAACAGAGCCATGTGCTACATAAGCACATGGTGGGAAAAACAGTCAGAACAGTACAGGACAGGGACAGGGCGTGACATTCTGGGAATTTTTGAACATTCTTCCAGAAGAGCATTAGTGAGGTCAGACACTAATGTTGGATGAAGCTCGCAGTCTCTGCTCTAATTCATCCTAAAGGTGTTCTGTCATGTTTAGGTCAGGACTCTTGGCAAGCCAATCAATTCTGCCACACCGAGCTCACTCATCCGTGTCTTTATGGACCTTGCTTTGTGCACTGGTGCACAGTTGTGTTGGAACAGGAAGGGGCTGTCTCCAAACTGTTCCCACAAAGCTGGGAGCATGAAATTGTTCAAAAGCTCTGGGAATGCTAAAGCATAAAGAGTTCCTTTCACTGGAACTAAGGGGCAAAGCCCAACTCCTAAAAAACAACCTCACACCATAATCCCCCCTCCACCAAACATTTTCACTTGGCACAACACAGTCAGATAAATACCACTCTCCTGCTCTAGAGTCCAGTGATGGCATGCTTTACACCACTGCATCTGACGATTTGCATCACACTTGTTGATGTAAGACTTGGATGCAGCTGCTCAGCCACAGAAACCCATTCCATGAAGTTCTCTGCGCACTGTTCTTGAGCGAATCTGAAGGCCACATGAAGTTCGGAGATCTGTAGCGACTGATTCTGCAGAAAAAATGCTGACCTCTGCGCACTATGTGCCTCTGCCTTTTTATGTGGCCTACCACTTCATGGCAGAGTTGCTTCCACTTTCCACTTCCACTGTTTTATACCACAGACAACCTTAAACCTTAAAATCTGAATAGTAAGCAAAGTCTTTTACATTTTGAAACAATGGATGCTTTCAGGAGTTAAAACAGGGATTTCAGTGGTTAAAACATTAATTACATTAATGTACATTAAGTGCTTTAATATTCAGAACTTTTGTAATTTACTGTCCTGGCAGTGACAACACTAAAGTAAACTGATAAATTAAAAGTGGATATTTTTTTCACTAATGATTCCATTTATAATCTCTATTGGTGCGCACTTTAGGATGTGGTTTTAAACTTAGAGCCTCTCTAAATTAAACTGCCCCAAGGAGTTACTGGATGTTTCAAAAACCAAATACAATATTTTGGGTTTGAGTTTTATTTTTATTCTAAAAAAGTGACCGTGTGTGTATTCTTAGTGAAACCACTGATATACTGAGGGACCTGGAGGATCCTACAGAGGGCCTAAGAATTCTGCTGATTGGACCAACTGGAGCAGGGAAGTCCTGCTTCATCAACTCTGTCCAAAGGGTCCTGCTGGGCCGGAACACCCATGGTGCTCTGGAGAGCTCCACTTTAACAGGAGTCAGCTTCACTCAAACTGTAAATGACTGTAATCCATTATTTATGTTCAGAACAGTGAAAATATTTGCCCCACGTTGAAATATTCTTTTGTTGATTCATATCTTCAGAAACATGAGTTATTTCATGTATTACATCATTTGGTCTCAACTGAACCCCACTCTGACAGGGTAGATGAGTACAAAATACATGTTTACAGAAGTATCCATACAGTCAACCCAGCCGTGTGTTTTGTGAATCTGGCTAAGAGTAATTAATGTGAATATTTTTACTGTTCATTCCTGTACAGTGTTAATTAACTGCAGTTTGATTCAATGTTTGTCTAGCTAAAAACACACCGGATTATAAAGAAAGAAGGTGGCAATTACCCTTTTGAATTAATCGACGTCATGGGGCTTCAGCCAGAGAAAAATCAAGGGATACACACTGAGGACATCATCAAAATACTGGAGGGATGTATTACAGATGGCTACACTGTAAGTGCACCAAAGCAAATAACTGTTAAATGGACAGTAGGGCGACAAAGTATTGGGTTTATCATTGGGATAATGTTAATTCAGACCAAATAATGCCACAGCCATTTAGGGTTGAGGCCTTAAATAACCTTCCACTGAATTAAATCAAGGCAGGTGTCTGTTAGGGAACATAACAGAACTGGACCAACAGTGTTCTGCTCTAAAAGTGTTGAGATTTCAAAATGAAATTGTGACCACTTTCAGAGGACGTTGATTCAGGCTTTCACCCACCAAGCATCATGGGATTGGCTGAAATGATCAATGACTAATTTTGGGAGAAAACTGATAAACAACATATTTTTTTTTCTTAAAATGTTAGGCTTGTTTTACTGGTCTAGAAAATTTTGTATTTTTCTTACAGTTTAATCCAGTGAGGGAAATAGAACCAGCTGTCGCAAATCAGCGGAATATAGTTCACTGTGTGGTGAACATTCTCCCTGCAGATGGTGTCTCAAGAATGAAGGATGAAATGTTTGTCAAGTTAAACACAGTCAGAGAGAAGGCCAGCAAGTTGGGTACGTATCATAACACATAGGGCGCATGGTCTTTTTGAAAGATCTATCTCAGCTCTGTGGCCAGTGTAAAATGTTATGGTCGCAGACACTTCTCACATAACTATATTCTCCAAAAACAGCCAAAGTCTTGTCTCTTAAACAACTTTGAATCCGTAGGAATCCCACAGGTCATTGTTTTGACCAAAGTGGACAAAGCATGTGTAGTGGTGAACAAGGACCTAAAGAAAATCTACCACAGCAGAAAGATTCAAGAGAAGGTAAGAGGATTGAAACTAATTTACTAATTTGAAGTCACGTAAAAACAAAATGGGAAATAACAGAAAATAGGCCCTTTGATACCTTTGCGACACTCTATATTTATAATCTATACTCTATATTTAGTGTGTTTTTTCCAAGATGATCAGACGGGAAAACATTACATAATTGTAAAGATGACACAGCAGTATCTGCCTGTCTCTGCTACAGCTTTGAAACTGTTTCATTATTATGGGGAAGAAACTTTAGGAGTGTGAGCTTTTGGTTTAAAATGGCATGATTCAACCTTACTTACATCTAAACAACCCCTCCTTCTTCCTCAAAGTCCTGCACCACAGGGCCGATATTACAATCCCACTGCAGTGTCTCTGTACATAGATAACAGCCAGGAAGAAGAAAGTTAAAGTAAACATAGACAGTGAGGAGGAGCCGACACCCAAAGTATTGTTTTTCCAGCAGACAGAGTATTTTCCTGTTTTTATTTCCTTGCGATTTTCTGTTTTCAAATCAGAAGTAAAGGGTCATTGATCAGATTTTAATAGTCCTGTTGTGCTTCTCATGGACTATTAAAATCTGATCAATGACCCTTTACTTCTGATTTCTGATTTACTTCATATTCTCACTTCTGATTTACTTCATATTTCTCGTCTTCAAATTATTATAATAATTTATATCATCTGTGAGGAATGTGGTGTGTTCTCTCTGTGTCCGCGTGGGTTTCCTCCGGGTCACTGTCTGTGAGGAGTGTGGTGTGTTCTCCCTGTGTCTGCGTGTGTTTCCTCCGGGTGACTGTCTGTAAGGAGTGTGGTGTGTTCTCCCTGTGTCTGCGTGGGTTTCCTCTGGGTGACTGTCTGTGAGGAGTGTGGTGTGTTCTCCCTGTGTCTGTGTGGGTTTCCTCCGGGTGACTGTCTGTGAGGAGTGTGGTGTGTTCTCTCTGTGTCTGCGTGTGTTTCCTCCGGGTGACTGTCTGTGAGGAGTGTGGTGTGTTCTCCCTGTGTCTGTGTGGGTTTCCTCCGGGTGACTGTCTGTGAGGAGTGTTTTGTGTTCTCTCTGTGTCTGCGTGTGTTTCCTCTGGGTGACTGTCTGTGAGGAGTGTGGTGTGTTCTCCCTGTGTCTGTGTGGGTTTCCTCCGGGTGACTGTCTGTGAGGAGTGTGGTGTGTTCTCCCTGTGTCTGCGTGGGTTTCCTCCGGGTGCTCCGGTTTCCTCCCACAGTCCAAAAACACATGTTGGTAGGTGGATTGGTGACTGAAAATTGTCCGTAGGTGTGAATGTGTGTGTGTGTGTGTCTGTGTTGCCCTGTGAAGGACTGGCGCCCCCTCCAGGGTGTATTCCTGCCTTGGGCCCAGTGATTCCAGGTAGGCTCTGGACCCCTGAACTGGATAAGCGGTTACAGATAATGAATGAATGAATGAATTTATGTCATTCAGTTTTCCTTGTGAAAAATATGGCAATGGCTATTTTTGGTCATCATTTTTATTAATGAAATTAAAATGTTTTGGAAATACTTCTGCAAAAACTATCTGCAAACCTGCAAAGTTATCCTATACAGTTTTTTTTCATCCCTAAGAATTTATTTCTGCTGAATAAAAGCTTATCATGTTGCTGTTGTGGTTTTGGCCTTTGTCTATTCATATATACATATGAATGTATTGGGATCCATTTTCTTTTCTCATGTATGCTTTATTTTGTCTTTTTAGGTTGAAGAGTGCAGTAATAAGATAGGAATCTCCCTCAACAGCATCTTCCCTGTGGAGAACTACCATTCAGAGATTGTTCAAAAACCTGAAACTGATTTTCTCATTCTCATAACACTGAGGGATATTGTGAATTTTGCCAATGACTACGTGAAAAACTTACGTGAGAATACTGTGAGGCAAAACCCGTAGATTTCTATTTGCCCATTACACACCATCTCCAGATATGTTTAGGTACTACTTATAGTGCATCCACTTTCAGACACACACACACACACACACACACACACACATACATACTGCAGACACAACATGTCAAAATGAGACCCTGTGAAGCAGCTGTATATGAACCTACGGTCATCATGTCCAGTAACAAACTAGGCATTCTCTGGAGTGATGGAGATCCATCCAATACCTTTGATGTTGCATGTGATTGTGATACAGAAGTAATACTCATTATATTTTTTAAAGAATTGTAACCAGGGTTACACCCTTTTTAAAGTGTTTGTACATCTTTCAATCAATATTTACTATAAATATTGTTATACATTTTTTTATTTCTATATTATGCTATCATTTCTGCTATAGCTTCAGTCAGAATGATCAGAAATGTGCTTAATACAACAGATAGTGAGATGAGAATATAGATTGCTTCTGTGTGACAAACTCTTACTTTTCAGAATCCCTTGTTTAAGGGTCCATCTCCTGGTCACTAGAGGGAGATAGAGAGCTGTGACACAGTAATTGAAGGCAAATTCGTGACAGGTGTCTTTCCTTTATAAGTAAAGCTCACACACAGTCTAGTGCTCAGTCCTTCGCTGTGTCCGAAACTGTGCCCTATTCACTATATAGTGCACTATCTTGGAGTTCCGCCATTTTGTAGTAGTGTCCAAAAACATAGTGGACAATGTTCAGTGCACTCAAACAATCCCACAATGCACTGCAAAGAGTACTGTACAACCCATGTACAGTAACAGATATCAGATTACTCAAAATCCACGGCATTGTTTGGTAAAAACCTACATGAGGTAGCGTCCGAAATCATTCACTACCCTCCTGACTTCAGTTCCTTATAATAGTGCACTCTATAGTTAACAATATAGGGAATAGTGAATAGCCATTTAGGACCCAGGGCTGGTGTTTCCGAATATTTGCAGCTGACCGGCAGGTCATTTTGGTAGAGGCTCTTTGAGAGTTACTCTCAGGGCTCTGCTACTCTCGAGGTTATTTCTGCTCAGTGCTTTCTTTCACTCTTTTTATTTGAACAAAATATTATTTTTCCACATTCAAGACTTGCGTTTGCTCCATCATTTTAGTTGGGAAAAGGTTTTCGAATGAATAACTTTATAAAAAATTAATAAATAAAATAATATAAATAAATAAAAATATCCTTTGTTAATTAAAGCAAAAATAATGGAACAAAATACATTCTTTGTTCATTCCATGTTACACTCTTGTCCTGTTTCTCTGTTGGATTTGCTAGCTTGGTTATCTGTTCTGATTACTTGAAAAGCTCTAATAAACAGTGGAACATCTGTGTTCCTGCCTCTGATGGTGTATATTACTATAATTATTATTATAAACTTTATAGAGTACATGTTAGTTCCCCATGTGAGTAGCCTTCAAATAAAGGTTTACCAAATTAAGCATTTAGCATGACAAAGCCTTGGAGAAATATGATACATGACCTAGAGGAGACCTAGTCCTATACCCAGAAATCATCAACACTATACTCAGCACACATGTAATTACTCACTGGAGACCCTATATAATACTCTGAAAATGTATACTATAAATGTAAACTAATTCCCATGTAATGACCCACATTAAATATAGTACTGTACCCTGGAAATTTAATACACAAGCTCAATACACTATGAGACCTAGTCCTACTCCTGGGTCATTACCAACATTAGACCAGTACAAGACCAGGGAAGTTCCACAGTAGATCAAATGCAGCACCCATCAAATTATACACACACTTAAGACAGTACCAGGGTATTTAGCTGCATCAGACGGGGAACAATACTCAGACAAAAGACACAATAAAATACTTGGGATATTACACACACTAGAGCCTATATAATTACCCAGCAGTTAATCACATAATATTCAATGCAGTATCTGCGTAGTTATATCCTGAAATGAACCACAAAGGCACAAGACTCATACCTTGTGTACCTAAATATGATGGTGGTGGAAGTAGTGGGTTTTAAGCATTTTTAAATCTTAATTTAAAAGTCATGATGGCATGGTGGTGCAGCAGGTAGTGTCGCAGAGACACCGCTTCAGGGACCTGTGGGTTCGAGTCCCGCCCTGGATGGAGTTTGATGTGTTAGGGTTAGGGTTAGACATGCTTTGGGGGAAGGTAATGTCACATTGGGGATTTCTGTTCTGTCCCTCTCATTTTGTTCCTATTCCTTTCGCTCACATTTTATTCTTAATGTGTGGTTTGTGTATGATTGTCTTAGCCAGGTTTTCAGTGCATCTTCCTGGTATCACTCCCCTGTCAGGTGTTACATATTAATGCTTCCCCCAGTATTTGTTTTTAATGTTGTGTACTTAAAGCATGTGTTTCAAACACTACAATTGCCTGTGATTTTATATATATATATATATATATATAGGTAACAAGGTAACACTTATAGTTACCCTAGTGTTGATAAATACCTGTGCCTCACCACAAGCACCCACTGTTGGACAGATTAATACAAGAAAAAAAGGGGTGGAGGTGTATATTGGGCTGAGGACAGGAGTTTGGGTGTGGTCCTACTCCCAAATTTATTATTTCATAACTTCAGCAATAATAGTAGTAGTAGTAGTAATAGTATTAGTAGTATTAAAAAGCAGCATCAAAGGCAGGAGTAAGCAAGTGAGGATGTTTATTAATTTCACAGAATTTTTATTAGAACAGACACACAAGCTAGCAAAGCTAATCAACCTATATGAGCAGATTTTAAAATACGGAGGAGCGAAGGAACAAAGATTCTAAAAGATAACTGTAGTTCATACACACACACAAAACATACATTGAACATTTGATTGTCCTCTAATATATAGACAAATAAAAGCAAAAATATATGTTTTTTTTTTATTCTACGGGAAATTTGAAAAATGTTTTATTGTTGTATGGTGTATTGTTTAAAAGAAACAGCTGTAAACTGATTGTATCCTTGGTGAAAAGCTGTAGCAGAGATAATTTAATTATTATACAGTTCACTAATTTAAAAAGTAATGTTTGTACTAAAGTCTGATTGTGAATTTAAGTTAAAAAATCCAAATACTTATAAATGAATGGGAGGGGCTTAAGTAAAAAACAATTTTGGTATTTTCTAACTGTTAGATTAAGTTTCTCCAGTAGCTTGTGTATATCTAAAGCGTATGTACAGTACTGGGCATGATGACCTTAGGCTCATGTGCAGCTGCTTCAGTGTGTCTCATTTTGAGACTATACAGGTTCAAGTGTCCACAGTAGATGTCTATGGAAGTGGCTGAAATCTAACTGTAAGTGGTGTCTAAAATATTTGGACGTGGTGTGTAATGGGCATATACGAATTTAGGAGATCCCAGTTCCCCCATTTTTGTTGTTGTGGTTTGTAATTCAGCACTCTTCAAAGTTCTCCTGCATAGTCATTGGCAAAAAAGACAATATCCCTCAAAGCCGTGAGGAGGAGAAGATCAACATTGTCATCTTGTGTGATCTGAGCATGGTAGTTCTCCACTGGGTAGATATTGTTCATGGAGGTCCACAGATAATCATTACAATAATTTACCTGGCAAGGGGAAAATAAATAAAAAAACAAACATACACGCACATGTGCAAGGAAGTTAAATGAATGTTATTGACATAATCACACTAAGTTAACATTTTCCAGACCCTTCCTGGTGGTCTTAAATTCTGTACGATTTTTTTCCTGAAAATTACATTTTGTTTATTTTGGTGAGAAGCAAATAGGGGGAAACACGGTGGCACTGTCACACTGTTCCAGGGTCTTGGAGTTGTGTGTTCAAACTCTGCATCGTGTCACTGTCTGTGAGGAGTTTGGTGTGTTCTCCCTGTGTCTGCATGGGCTTTCTCTAGGTGCTCCAGTTTTGTCCCACATCCCGAAAAAAAAGTCGGTAGGTTGATTGGCCATGATAAATTCTCCATTGTAGTGAGTGACTGAGCGAGTGTGTGAGAGACTGAGTGATGTCCTGTAATGGACAGGCGCCACGTTATGAGTGGGTTCCTGCCTTGCACCCACTGGATAAGCAGTTACAGACAATGAAAGAATTAATGAGAAGCAAATATTCTCCTGCAAACTAGTCTTTCTGCATATGTTATTTATACCATTACAAACATTTATGATCCGATCAGCAGCCAGCCATCCTTAACATCTACGGTTACTCATTGAGCTCAGCCCATGAGTACCCAAACTAGCCACTGCATCACTAACTCTTCACAGGGGTCATCAGGCAGGCACCTCCTCTCGATGGTGTTTCACTGAATTAAGCCTACGACACCTCAAGAAGGCTCAACAGTGAAGTCTGGCATCCCAGACCCACCCCCTTTAAGCCAATTTTACAGTCCTACCTTACCCTTTATCATCAACAACAGTAAATCCACACTGGCCTCCCTGGTGACTAAGGCTGTACCTAGCCCCACTGGGACCATTAATGCATCCACAGTGCTGTGTTGGAAGGACGTTGTACGTTGCTCCCAGCAAAAACTTAATACGACTTGCCTCCATCGACCACAGTCCTTGCCAGTAAATCTTCTGCTTCTCTAGATTCTCGCATCAAAGCCACTGGCTTTGTTTTGCCTGTGATGCTGCTGTTGCACACACTGTCCTGTACAAGTTTTCCCTTGACAATCAACAGACTTCTAGATTAGTTTGGTTTAACTTTCAGCCTAGCCAGCCTTAGATTATCACTTAACTTCTCCAGCAACCATTGTGTGCAAGGCACAGTAGTCGTTAGCATTGTCATGTTATCCATGTAAGCCCTAATTGGGGGAGCTGAGTACCGTCATGCAAACTCTCCCTGCCAAAGACCCACTTAGAGGCCCTAATTACTACCTCCATTGCTATTGTAAATGCTAATGGTGAAATCATACATCCAGCCATTATACCCATTTCTAATCACCGCCATGACTGTCCAAAGCAAAACTAAAGAAGGACATGATTTCTACATATTTTTGGATCAGGTTGAGAACAAAAATCAAAACCATTATTTCATAAATGCACATTCCTTCCTGTTATCGCCCTTATCTTTAGCCAAAAAAAAAAAAAAAAAAAAAAAATATATATATATATAACATTTTACTGCACTTACCTTTTCTTTAATCTTTGTACTCTTGTAGATGTTTGCTATGTTTGATTTGACCATCTGACATGCTACATCCACTTTGGTCAAAACAATGACACTTGGGATTCCTACAAATAAAATTTTGTAAGAAGGCAGCAAATAAACATGAGATACTGCTCTTTAGCTATATACACATCAAAGATATCCTATGCAAGGATAAACACTGTATATGTTATGATTATACAAACATACCCAATGTGCTGGCCTTCTTTCTGATGTCCTTAAATTTAAAATAAATGTCACCCTCCATTCTTGAGACAGAATCTGCAGAAAGAATGCTCACCACACAGTGAACTCTTTCACACAGTCTTGGGTTATTTTTGTAGCTTTTGTCATTTGAGGATATACTCATAGACTCTTTAAACTAAAAGATAAAACAAAACATGATATTCTAGTAAAGTCTTTACATTTGTTATCTTAATTTACTCCTAAATTGTCTTTGCCCTTTTCAACAGATCAGTGGGTGAATGCTAGCATGAGCATTCTCTAAATCCAGCCATTAATTTTTTACATATATATATGTAAACAACAGACACACACATATATATATTCACTCACACCTACGGACACTTTCGAGTCGCCAATCCACCTGCAACGTGTGTTTTTGGACTGTGGGAGGACACCGGAGCACCCGGAGGAAACCCACGCGGACACGGGGAGAACACACCAACTCCTCACAGACAGTCACCCGGAGTGGGAATCGAACCCACAACCTCCAGGTTCCTGGAGCTGTGTGACTGCGACACTACCTGCTGCGCCACATATATATATATATATATATATATATATATGTGTTTTATGCTGTGTGTTTTAATTTGTTATCAAACAGACACCTGCCTTGTTGAGTGATTTATGGAGTGTGCATGAGGTCAGATGTGCACTCTTTCACATTCAGACACAGATGGTTAAGGCACTGTATGAGACTGAACTTGTGTTGCTCTGTTAAGCCCAACATTTAGACATCATACCATGTGTATAATCATTGTATGTTTTGTTGTACTTACAGTGTAGCCATCCAAAATATGTCCCTCCAAAATTTTATTGACATCTTCAGGTTGTATTCCATGATTTTTCTCTGACTCAAGCCCCATGACGTCAACAAATTCAAAAGGGTAATATCCACCTGTACGCTTCTTCATCTTGTGTGTTCTTAGCTAGAAAAATATTTCAAAAAACCTAACCTGTTTAAGGTTATTCAGAAATCCTAGGTAGACATTGATGTTTAATCATGCTACAAATTTATGTTAATGGACTAAAGGCCAAATTAGTCAATTTCTGCACTGAATCGATGCAGAGCCTACACCATTGTAAGCGTTTACATTTTTGCGCTGGTGTCTGCATTAATCTGCAATTACACTGCCACACCACTAGGGCTTAATCATCCCTAGTTGTAAACATGTGTAAACATCTTCCTTTACACTATGTAGCTCACAATGCAGTGGTGTTGTAGTATTACTTATCATTTTTTTAAGTGCACTATTTAGGAGTAGGTCAATTTTTGGAACAGAGCATAGTTTCCATGAGGTGCCAGGAAAGGAACAAATACAAAGCTGGCATGTTTTTCCTGCATGGTCCTGTTTCTCCTAGCAAGTTTTTTTTTCTTTCGGAGATGTCCATATTTTTCATGTTACAGATAATGAATGAATTAATGAATGAATGTCTGATTACTGACCAATCACACATTGGGGTCTGCGTCGACACAACACATAATTACATTTCTGGAGAAGTACATGTCAGTCTATGACCTAGGTTTGACGCAGACGTATAAATGGGGATAAATTCTCGTCTTATCAAAGGACACTTACTGAAATGAATATTTACATGTTTATCCAACATTTCTTGCTGTGTGGTTTTGATGGTATTCAGCCTAGAGAACAAGTTTGAACTATGTGTAAATGTATATTTGTGTAAACGAATGTAAATACGTAGAATCAAAGTATCTGCCTTGTCAGAGCGGGCTGGCTCTTGCGCTTTAGATTATTGTCTTTCTGCACAATTCAGTTCAGCTTGAATGTTAGATTACATGAGATAATACATGTCTGAATATATGAAAAATGAAATGAACATTAGTGGGTGGTAAATACATGTTTCAATGCACTTGACCTATAAAGCAGATTGCAGTTATTTACCGTCCGAGTGAAGCTGGTTCCAGTTAAGGAGGAATTTTCCAGAGCACCATGGAAATTCCGACCCAACAGGACCCTCTGGACAGAGTTGATGAAGCAGGACTTCCCTGCTCCAGCTGGTCCAATCAGCAGAATCCTTAAGACCTCTAAATTTGGCCGTAGACCCTCCAAGTCCCTCCGTATAAACCTGTTTTCACTAAGAACACACAGACCGGTCGCTGGTTCACAATAAATACAATTCTTTAGTTTTTTTTTAAATATCTGATAATTATTTTGGGTAGATTTACTCAGTGGTGCTAATTATTTAAAGGACATGATGACTGCTCAGTCTTATCGTGAACCACATTCTCTCTGAGGAACAAAGCCAGTCAAGATCAATCACAGTTAGTTACAGAATGAAACGTAGCCATATGCATATCTCAATCACATGAAGAGAAAATTGATGAGTTTAGCAATGTGTCTCCATCTCCAATGTTCAGTTAACTGTGTTGACTATGAACTAGATATAAACAACCTGTTGTCTCACTCAGTAATTATCTACGTATACTGTGTGTTTTTACATGATTTTCACTGACACAAGCTGCCAAGCCATTTTTGAGCAGTGCTGGGCAAATCTCTCTGCTTCTGAGCTTCTTCAAACATTACACAGTACAGTGTTTGGGTCACAGCTTTATCACATCATCACAGCGTTGCTGTGGAAAATGTTAATTTCTAAACTATGAAGAGTTTGTTAAGCTTGTGTATCTAATGACAGAAAGCCCATTCTCTGTAGAAGAAATCCTGTGTTGTGTCGTAATCGGAAAACGTCTTAGAAATACCTTTATTATTGGTTCAAAGACGCACCGAAATTAATGGAAGGAATGAATGGAGAGCTACTCTCCAATAGTCCTCTGGTAGCACTTCCATTCACTTCCTGTGGCACACTTTGGAAGACAAATACTGGGGCTGGGGCTCACCCTCCCCAGAGCACAACTACATATCTCTGCAGGCCAGAAACCAGAAAGTGGGCGGAACATACAGGTAGGAGAGCAGCATGTGGGAGGGGCATACACCGGATGTGGGCGTATACAAGCAAATGAGAGGTTATGGTTAGAGATAGGTTTATGGTTAGGTTGTCCCTCCCACTTGGAGTTGTACCTCCCAATTTAAGGTGCCTCTGTCTTTTGATTTCTTGGCTGTTTCTCTTGACTTCGCCTTTTGTTATGCACTGTATGTCGTATTTTTCAATAAAGTATCTGCTAATGGATCCCTTTCATCTCCTCGAGCCTCCATTTTCACAAAAAGTGTGGAACTTGAACACTAAAATTTTCATTCGTGTTCCCTGTCACAATTTTATTAAGTATGTTGCAGATGCTGAACTCTACACGTGTATCTTATAAACAAGACAAAACTGAATAATAATAATACAATAATAATAATAATAATAATAATAATAATAATAATACTGGAAATGTGGTCACTGTGTTTTTGTTGTTAAATAAATGTTCTAGAGAATCATCACAGTCCAGATACTTCTTTTATTAAAGTTTAAATAAAACAAGTTTAGTTTTTGTAACTCTGGCCTTTTATTCATCCATCAATTTTAAATGAAGGAAATAGGCTTACCCCCATGGCACCTCCCTCCAAGGCTTCTCAGCTTCTGGTTAAAATAAAAATTTTAATTGATTTCAGAGGATAAAATACACCTTTAAAATCAATATCTAATCCTGGTAAGGATCTAACTCTTCTAATAAGTGACTTCCTCTTCAATGAGGTGCACCTGTTTGAGCAGTTCCACCATGCCCACCACATCAGATAAAGGGGAATAAGGCCCCACAGCATTGAGGTGGAGCTATAAGCAATACATTTTGGCATGAGTTGATGTGCCAGAATTAGCTGTCTAACATTGGTAGCTGAATGCAATCAAATTGAGTCCTTCAAACTACCTACTAATTTTATACAATTCATTTCAGAAGAAACACTCTACGAGTGAGTGTCTAGTAACCTCTGGCTTTATAACATATTCTTTATCAAACCAGCTTCACTCACCTGGTGGAGGAACTCTAGATATCTTTTGTCCTTCTGTAGATGATGTGTTTATTTCTGCAAAATTGACATTACAATTGCTTTAAAACCTCTTTAAGAACTACCAGACAGTCAAACTCCACCAGCTTTTAGGAGGAAAAGCAAACAATAACAGAAAACATAATAACATTAGCCACAAGTCCAGTGCTGTGATTGGACAGACTCAGACGAGGAGGCAAGTCTAAAGTGTCTACATTCTGGAAACAGCACAATATCAGAATGACTTGACCTGACAGGAAAGACGTCCTGTGACGCCTGATTGATGTACTTCTACATCTGTGGACTTAGAAAACGCACACAAGCAGTGATATCATGTAAGAGTTTTACACTCAACTATGAATTTTATAAGCTCATGGTCACAATGTTTGTTCACTGCCAATAATCATAACCTATTTCCCTAAAACACCACAGCAACAGCAATGAACCCAGGGGTTTCAAAATCTTCTTTTAGCATTTTGAAGATGGAAGGATCACATTCAATACACAGCTCTGTTCAAGGCTCGACTGCTTCAGAAATGTAAATAAACACAACGGTTCAGGACAATGAGTCAAAAACGTCTGACAGTGTCTGTCACCATCCAGTCAAAACTATCACATAAAAATAACACATTCCTTCCAACACAGCCGTCATGTTACACATCACATAAACAAAAGACAATGAATTCTGGTTTCGGTTTCCGATTTCTTCCGATTAAATTTAAATTAAATTTCTGTAAATTTAGCAGAAATCATATTAAATTAATAACACAACCAGGTTTGTGTTAAATAGATTAGTAATTAACACAAAAACATTTCCAAATTCATAAACAATCAATCCCTTAGGGATGAGTTGACAAGGCAAAACTAGACATAGCTCCTTGAGCACAGTAATGTTTGTGGCTGAATGCAATCACATTATTCTAACACTGAACATTAAGCCTTCCTCCAATAATAGAAGCTTCACTCACCTGGAGGATAAGATGGAGAATCTTTAGAAGCTTTGTTTCCCATTTTTGTTTCTGTAAAATAAACAAGACAAGTGCTTAAAGATCTCTTTAAAATGGGTGAGTATGGTGCCAATAGTGTGAGCACACAACCGTGTTTAGGGGGAAAACCAAAGAATAACTAAAAAACAACTAAACATAGCACAGAATTCACAAAACCTGATGTGTTCTTGTTTTCTCCAATTTTTCTCTTGTTTTATTTCACTTATTTCTCAGTTGTAGTCATGTCTGGTTTTTTTTTTTTTTAACCTCGACTTGTTGCATGTCGCATAAATGTGGGACCAGAACTGTGATTGGACAGACTCTGGAGAATTCTGAAGCCTATATTCTTAATGCGATAAACAGCACAAATCTGGTTTCATCTGGACTGGTTTTATCCCATCAATACAGACAGCCCACAAAATCTGACTGGCCTGTTTTGTTTCACAGTGTGTGGGTTGGTAGGCTCCAGATCTGCACATTATTGTGCACAAGCACTGAACAAGAATCTTCTTTTACTCCCTGACTGACTCACACACTGTAAACTTGTGCTGGCTGAAGCCATGTTAAATATGGGTTTGTGTCTTTGCTTGGATTATTATTGTCAAGGTACATAGTTTGTAGATGTACAGAGTTATGAATGCCTTTGTCATACACAGCTCTCTTACTAAACAATTTCCAACATACGATTGTATTCAAAATCCTAAAACAGTAGTCTTCGTTAGCTTCATGCTACGTTAAACACCCCAGATCTTATCTACTTATATTAGGTTGCTGCTAACATTTGTACCCCAGCTCACTACCCCAGACCCCTCTAAAGACATCTGAAGGCCATGGTGTTGCTCTAAAGATGAAATGTCCAATATACAATATAAATATCATTCAAATATGCTGCATTAGCCAAGTACATAAAAAAGACTATTTTTTTTAAGGCTGCCATATTTTTTCGCTATTTATATTCATGGTTTTTACATTAAAACATAAGTTTTATTTTTAAATTTTAAAAAAGCAACAAAAACATCTTAATTTTTTTTTGGTGTTTGGAACATTTAGAAAAATAAAATAGCAGGTTTTGTGAGTACATACAAATCCTCCTGAAGGCTTTAAATAGTTAGCATGAACAATTATACAAACACTGAAAAGTCCCTCAGTCACTTCTATAACTACTAAAGTGATTATTTAAATTATTATTATTATTATTTTTATTATTATCATCATCATCATTATTATTATTATTATTATATTTCCACATATATTTAATTTTCCTGATCCAGATCTGAGTATATTTTTTGTGCAGATTAATGAACTGTTCCTGTCTCAAGGTTAATGCATGTGTCTTTAATGGTGTCACCCAATAGGACCATGTGCTAAACATCAAAGATATTTGTAAATGATTCTCACTTACCGTTCTCCCTACAGCAGTACAGTACTGACCTGTAGATTTCTGCAGGCCTAGAGTCTCTAGAAGAGGTATGCAAAATATAGATCTGGATAAAATGAGTTGTAGTTCAGTAGCGGAGTAAATTGAAAAAGGTGAAAAAGTGAAAGTAGTTGGTCAGGAGGACGTGGATGTACAGGTGTACAGGTTATGCAGCATTATTTGACTTAGAATGTACAAGATTTCATATTAAGCTTTATCAATGGCTAAACTATTTTAGAAATGTGCCTGACAAAAGGCAATGCTCCTATGAAGAACATGGATAACAAAACAAGCTGTTGAATGCTTAGGGTGCTTCAGTGAAACCTGAAGACAGATGTAACCTTTAAAACAAATGTCTTTTCCAACAAAAACCCTTTAAAGCGTGTTAAAGAACAAAACAGAAACCTTATTTTAATGCCACTAGTTTCTCATACAACAAACAGACAAAGACGGAAAAGAAAACTGAGCGTTCAGCTCAGTACACACTTACTCACCAAAAACAAAAAAATGGCACTCAAAAATGGTAGTTATATCTCAGGCAGATATATACATATTAAAGCTGTGGTCTGATTTAGACACTGGGTCTTGCTACAAGAGCGAGTAAAAGTGCTTCCCCTGCTGCCTTATAAAAAGGCTCTCAGAGGCTAGGTTTGGGCAGTGTATATTTTGGTGAGAAACTGACTGTGAAATGCCTCCACGTCATTTTGACAAATCGCCACCAACGAGACTATTCTGACCAAGCGGTTGGGAGCAGTATTGCCATGAGCAGGAAACTTTGACTGCTATGGACTGAGCCATATTGTTTTTAGCATTCTGTTTGGTATCCGATGAGGGTCGGGTTGGCGTTTGGAGGCCACGTGGTGATCGCTTCAATCCAGCCTTTGCTGTGGAGTGACACACTGCCCCAACACACTGGGAAACTATTGCATACCGCATTCAGTCATCCCAGATCTGCGATATATGCAGGACATCCTGCTGACACATGATTCTTCTCATGGCAAGGCTTCCAACTGGTGTTTCTCAGCAGGATAATGCTTGCTCACACATAGCAAGGGTTCCCAGGGATGTCTCTGCTAGATTGCAACACCTCATTGGCCTGCCTATATGCCAGATTTATGTGGTACCAGATTCAGCAACCTATGAGTGTGCAGGATCTACAAACCCAGCTGCAGCATCTGTGAGCAAACGTTTCATTCAATCCCAACAACTCATTAGTTTATTATTTGTATTATTTTATAATTATCAAATTATTTTTGTCAGTGAGTGTATTTCTCCAGAAAACAAGGGCCTACAATACTTACATTCAAAGTAGTAACTGCTGGTGGTAGATTATAAAGCATTATGTCTCCCACGATCTGGAACTATTTACAACAAAGTCTTAATTTTTAATTGGGGATCTCTGCTCTTCATTTTCTTCTTTTAAATCTCAGCTAAAAACTTACCCCTTACCTCAGTCCTTCTCCTGTGTTTTGCCTTTATTTAATTTTTTTTTTATCTG
This sequence comes from Hoplias malabaricus, assembly GCF_029633855.1. Lineage (NCBI taxonomy): Eukaryota > Metazoa > Chordata > Actinopteri > Characiformes > Erythrinidae > Hoplias > Hoplias malabaricus. The sequence goes on from NC_089801.1 coordinate 81,637,919, forward strand.
TAAAGCAATTTTGGGTGTGAGAATGGTGTTATTGTATTAAATGGCATTTAAATGATTCTAATTATACCTTACTTTTTGTTTTTGTTTTTTTCAAAAGGCTTCTGTCATCAAGTTACACTGAAAAATCCTAAGAATTCAACTGATTTTTTTTTCTTAAGGCACCATTTTTTTAAAAGCTTAATATGAATATCTGGTACATTCTCCATGTAATAATGCTGCAGAACCTGCACACCCAACTTACCTCGTTCTGTCTGACAAACTCCTTTCACTTTGTCACCATTCTCAATTTCTCCAGCTACTGAGCCGAGGCTGTTATTTATCCAGCTTTAGGAACATTCGCTGTTTCACAGACACGTCCTAGACATTGAAGCAGAAATCTATGGTTAGGTACTGCACAGCTGTAGTGGAAAGGGTAAGTGAGGATACAAACATTTGATGTTAGCAAAGTGTCCTAAGGCTGACATTAATTATACATATATTAACTTGAGACAAACAGGAAATTAACCTGTAAAAACCATGTACTGAGGTCTGGACCAGGACAGATACACTCTAAAAAGCTGATTCCTAACAATAGTGGAACTACAGTTGGTGCTCTTTATTTATAAAGTGGTTCTTCCAGTGGGTCACTTAATAAAGAAGAGGAAAAGTAGACAAGCCTAGTTTGGGCTATACTGGAATATAGCATTTATAAGAGCATAAACAAGGTTAAACAAACACAACACGTACAGAAATAAAAGCACTGTGTGTTTGGTGTTAATGCTTGCTTTGCCTTCCAAAAGCAGTTGTGCATTTTTTTAAGAACCTGTTCTGTTTATTTTGCAGAAACAAAAATGGGAAACAAAGCATCTAAAGATTCTTCATCTTTTTCACAAGGTAAATAATAAGAAAAGATAAAAAGAAAAACACGCTAGATACATATACAGTGTATGCTTTTTTTGAGTGGAGTGGTATTAGTGGATAGATTGCTCTGTTTTGCAGCAGTAGCAGCTTCTATTCTTCTGGTAAGGCTTATTGTTCAACGTTATAATAATGTAATTAAATTCAGCCACAGACATTACTGTGCTTAAGGTACAATGCTCAGGGTCTAGTTTTGCCTTGTGAACTCATGCCAAAAGTATTGATTGTTTATGAATTTGGACCTATTTTTGTGTTAATTACCACTCCATTTTAGTGCAAACCTGGTTGTGTTATTAATTTGATATGATTTCTACTAATTTTACACAAAGAATTTAATCAGAAGAAATCTGAAATTAAAACCAGAATGCTGGTTTTAATCTTGTAACAAGACGGCTGTGTTGGAAGGAATGTGATATTTTTAACTGCGTTTTGACTGGATGGTGACATACACTGTCAGACGTTTTTGACTCATTGACTTGAACCGATGTGTTTATTTACATTTCTAAAGCAGTCGAGCCTTAAACAGAGCTCTGTACACCAGAGTCCCTCTTCAAAATGTTAGAAGAAGCTTTTGAAACCCCTGGGGTTCATTGCTGTGGTGTTTAGGGAAATAGGTCATGATCTTTGACAGTGAATCATCACTGTGTTGATAATGAGCTTGTCCAGTGTTCACGTTGAGAGCAGAGGGCCGGTGGAGTGTGAAAATTCTTCAAGATATCACTGGGTGTATGTCAATCTGGCATCATGTCAATCGGGCATTTTGCAGGAACAAAAACAAATCCCTAGAAGTTGAGTAAAGGGGCAAGAATTATTATTTTTAAATACATTACAAAGCACTAGGACTTGAACCAACAAGATAAAGTCGGGGTCTTTAAACACTTCAAAATGGTAATTTTAGTAATTTATATTTTATTTTCTGATACTGCACCCAAAGGATCTCATCTGTTAATGAAACACAGTGTTGCTGTCACATGACTCCAGGACATCAGTGTCCAGACCAAGGCTGATGAAACTTTAGAAGCAATTTGAGGTTTAATACACTGTCCATATAATTGTGGGCCATATTAAAAAAAACAATTTCATTTGTATTAACCAGAGACAGTTTCATTTCATTTACCTGCAAACACTCAGATCTGAATCAGGACGGAGAAACTCTAACTCTTTGACTCCTAACAGTAGTGGTACCCATTTATGGAGTGGAACTGATTTTAGATTTGGATGAATTAGAATCACTTTATTGGCAATTTGTTCTCCGCATTTAACCCAATCCATGCAGTGAAACACACATTTACACACACTAATGAACACTAGGGGGCAGTGAGCCCACATGCCCAGCTCCTGGGGAGCAGCTGGGGGTTAGGTGCCTTGCTCAAAGGCACTTCAGTCATGACCCGCCAAGGTTTATGGACAACTGCTCGCCCAGTGTTTCATCAGAAATGAAGGATATTAGTAGGTAGTTTATTCACCGCTTGCTGCTGTAACACCTTTCACATATGAAGGATTCACATAAACATTAGTCAGGTAGAGCTCCGATTTCCTCCCACAGTCCAAAAACACACGTTGCAGGTGGATTGGCAACTCAAAAGTGTCCGTAGGTGTGAGTGTTGAATGTTGCCCTGTGAAGGACTGGTGCCCCCTCCAGGGTGTATTCCCGCCCCCAATGATTCCAGGTAGGCTCTGGACCCACCGCAACCCTGAATTGGATAAGCGGTTACAGATAATGAATGAATGAATGAATAGTCAGGTAGAGAAAGTCACTGATGTCAATTCAAGAGGTGTCTTGCAGTATATGCATTGGTTTTAGAGTCATTAGATTTAATTTTAAGGGTGTTTTTTTTCTTATGAACTAAACTGATGGATTTGATTTGAACAGTGCTGGAAAAGCCTTGGAGGAAGATACAATGGGGGTAAGCCATTTTTCTTTATTTATGACTAATAGATAATTCCTTTAAAGAAATTTATTTTTCCTGCAGTAAACATGTTTATGAGTTTTGGTATTAAAATTAAAATTAAAAATTGATTTTTTAATAGTGTTTAGGTTACACAATTTTGGACCTATTAACTGCAAACAACAAACATATAAAAGGTGTCTGCCAAAGCTGTAAGCATCAACCAGAAGCACATGAAGTCTTGGCTTGCCAATTTGTGTGAAATTTTGTGAGAAATTTTAAACACTCCAGATGAAAATACTTTAATAAATGAATGTAAATAATTCATGACTTTCACCGTGTAAAATACATAGTATTTTGAAAGGATTTAGGAAATCCAGAGATTTCTGTCAGTCTGTTGAAGGCAACAATGGAAACTGCTTATAAAACTGTCATGCAAATAATATCTGGGCATTGTGCATTTTCTTCCAAAGCTGTTCTTTGTGATGGAATTAGTTTGAAAAGAACCAGTGGGTTGGGATCATTTTTACCACTGTCTGTTTGTCAACCATAACCAAATTAAGAGCAAGCACAGCCAAGTTTTCTGGGCCCAAACTCCTCACAGATGGTCTGAAAGACAATGAAAAATGTTCTGCATTTATATCCATGCTGAACCCTATTTTCCTGAAATAAAATAATCCATTGAGATTGGCAGTTGCTGGACATTGGTCCCTTGACTCCACTGCTGTTCCATTTATTTAACATTCATCCATTCCATTATCTGTAACCGCTTATCCAATTCAGGGTCACGGTGGGTCCAGAGCCTACCTGGAATCATTGGGAGGGAATACACCCTGGAGGGGATGCCAGTCCTTCACAGGGCAACACACACTCACACACTCACACCTACGAGTCGCCAATTCACCTACCAATGTGTGTTTTTGGACTGTGGGAGGAAACCGAGGCACCCGGAGGAAACCCACGCAGACACGGGGAGAACACACCAACTCCTCACAGACAGTCACCCGGAGCGGGAAACGAACCCACAACCTCCAGGTCCCTGGAGCTGTGTGACTGCGACACTACCTGCTGCGCCACCGTGCCGCCCCATTTATTTAACATGCAACAGCAAATTAGAATCGATAGCAGAATTTGTTCTTCTGGAAGTATGGATGTTTCCAATGATTACAACAGGGAAGTGGATTTACAACATTAAAAATAAATAATTTAATTGTTTTTTTGTGACAGCACTGAAAAAATTAATAAAGTGTAGATCTTTTTCTCATAGATATAATTCATGACACTTAGTTTGGAAAAAAGTTTTAATATACATGAAATTAATTTTCATATATATAATACTATATATATTTCTGGAATACATTTTCGTAAGAACAGCATGAGAGTGAAATTCATGGTTAAATTTCAATCACGAAGTGTGTTCATTTGTCTGGAACTTGGTGTGGTCTAAAAAATTGATCTGTGTGTGTGTTCTTAGTGAAAACAGGAATATACTGAGGGACCTAGATGAATTTCAGCCATGCTTTAATGTCCTAAGGATTCTGGTATTTGGACAAGTTGGAGCAGGGAAATCCTGCTTCATCAACACTGTCCAGAGGAGCCTGCTGGGCCGGAACTTCCATGGTGCTCTAGAGGGCGCTACAGCTTCATCCAGCTTCACTCGGTCTGTAAGTAACTATAACCTCTTTCATATTTATATACTGTTAAAAATGGAGATACACATTTGTCACTGCACAGTGATGATATATTTAATTTTATTGCTTTCACGTGAAATTGATAATAGGTAGAATTTAGGAAATGTACTTCTCTAGTGATATCTAGCAGTGTGCTTTGTGAAGCTGGCCACATATATTTAACCTATGAATATATAGAGGGTGTGCACATGACGTCAAAGCAGACTGGAGTCTAACTGCCTTTAATCATGTCAGTGATTGTTTAGTCCTGGTTTCACATTTTTTCTCCAAGAGTCTTTGAGCAATGACAGTGGTTCTAGAACCATGAACACTCAAATAACCTCTCTCTCTCACTCTTCTCACATAAACACAAAGATTTTCAAGCCAAGGAATATTCACATCGGTCACTAATGGCTCTTGGGACTTGTACACACACTACATCCATGTTGAGCCTGGGGAATGTGTGTAATCTAATAAAAATGATGTTGGCTGCATGATAAAACCCATATACCCCTCATAATATACACGTAATGTAATTACAACCATAAAGTGTAACTTTGGTATTACTCTAACTGTTATAACCTCAAAGCACCAGCCAGAAAAGCACTCATTACAAGAAACATTCTCCAGAGCTAAAAAGTGAGCTAACCCGGCTAAAGTTAGCAGGCTCTAACACTGGCCCTCATTCATCAGAAAGTCTTAAGAACCTGATTTCAACACTTTGTCATCAAAAAAGCTTGGGTTCCATGACACAAAATATAACTCTGTCCAGAATAAATGTCTAACGCTAAAAAGTGAGCTAATCCAGACAAAGTTAGCTGCCGCAAACCCTGGCTCACTGCTCAGTAACTCTCAATAACCTGATTTTATCACTTTTGTCAACAGAATGTACCACTAACATTGCAACACATGAAAAAAGCCAACAAATACTTACTACTCCAACTTGTGTCCTCATGTCTGTTTCAGCTCACTCTACTGGATTAAGTCAGTCCAGTATAACTCTTGGACATCCGCTCTCTTTTCTTTCTCTTCCCTGCTTTCTCTGCCATAATGTCTATACCAGGAAAACTGAACTTTTTCTTCTTGTAGCAAGGAGCTATGTGCCATAAATCATTACGCATTTGGCCAAGTTTTTAGCAGGAGAAGGCCCAGGAGCTATGAGAGAGGCACTATTCTTTCAATGACATATTGAAGAAGCCTTGCAATCTTTTTGAGGCTGTCATTTTTAGGTAAAAATATTACATAGTGTTCCTTCCAGGATATAATAAAGAAAGCTGAGTGTTTTGCTACTTATGCCAAATGAGGAGGCATTTCAGGGCAGGAAAATGACATCAGTGCAAACCCTCAATATATTATAAATATATCAATTAACATATAAATATTTTACGAGTTAGCATTTCTGTATAACCTTAATTAGGTGTGATTTTATTAAATGTTTGTCTAGTTAAAAACACACCAGATGAAGAAGCGCACAGGTGGACATTACCCTTTTAAATTAATCGACGTCATGGGGCTTGAGTCACTGTTCTCTAAAGGGATACGACCTGAAGACATTATCAAAATATTGGAGGGACATATTTTGGAAGGCTACACTGTAAGTACACCAAAAAAAAATAAAAAAACAATTATAGGATTTTTTCCCCATAGCCGGTGTCTGTTAGCTAACAACACAACTGTCATATTAATGTTCACATCTAATGGTGCTGAGCTGCTCAACTAAGAACAATTCAAGAAGAAACTGCCACCTGGCTTCAAATGATCTCATGCTAGCATCTATTGTCCTAGTAACATGTGATTGGGAAGAATATTAGGAAAAATAACTTTTGTTAAACATTAACATTTGATTTACATGCTTTCTTGTATTTCTTGTTTTGATTTACATTTTAGTTTAATGAGGTCAGGGGTATACAAACAGATGACCCAAAGTACAACAAAAGCCCAGGTCTGTGTGACAGAGTTCACTGTGTGGTGAACATTTTGTCAGCGGATTCTGTCTCAAGAATGGAAGATGGAATTTATCACAAGTTCAAACAAATCCGAGAGAAGGCCAGCGAGTTGGGTACGTTTTTCAAATCAAAACACACTGTATAAAGTTTTTATCCTTTCAAACATTTACTTCAGATCTGTAGATCACATATTTACTGTGAATCAATTCCAATTAATGTCATTTCCTAAGTAAGAACAGTAGGATCTTATTTTATTTTACTTTCTTATTTTACTGATTTATTTGTAGGAATCCCACAGGTCATCATTTTAACGAAAGTGGATAAAGCGTGTCAGGTGGTGGAACAGGACCTATCCAAAATCTACCACAGTAAAAAGATTGAACAAAAGGTAGGTGCAGGTAGACTAGTTTATTTGCTTAAGTTAAAGAAAAAGGAAACAAGGGAGAAAACACAAAATCTTGTCTTTGCCACATTTGTGGTGTATGATTTTTTTCTGAACATGATCAGAATATAAACAGAAATTATTATTTATTAATAACGCTTTTTCTTTGTAGAGGGAGTGTTCTTTTATTCTTACTCAACACATTTAATTTGACGCACGAATGTTTGCATATGAGTGTAGAAATGTGGGTAAAAGTGGGTGAAAATGTAAGAATGCAGAGATTGTAATAGTGTTAATAACAAATTCATTCATTCATTCATATGAAAAGACTCCTCACAGACAGTCACTCGGAGGAAACCCACACAGACACAGTGAGAACACACCAACTCCTCACAGACAGTCACCCGGAGTGGGAATCAAACCCACAACCTCCAGGCCCCTGGAGCTGTGTGACACTACCTGCTGTGCCACCATGTCTCCCTGTCAATAACAAATTCATTCATTCATTCATTATCTGTAACCGCTTATCCAATAATCATTGGGCGCAAGGCGGGAATACACCCTGGAGGGGGCGCCAGTTCTTCACAGGGCAACACACACACACACACACACATTCACACACATTCACACCTACAGACACTTTTGAGTCGCCAATCCACCTACCAATGTGTGTTTTGGGACTGTGGAAGGAAACCGGAGCACCCGGAGGAAACCCACGCGGACACGGGGAGAACACACCAACTGGAGGAAACCCACGCGGACACAGGGAGAACACACCACACTCCTCACAGACAGTCACCCAGAGGAAACCCACACAGACACAGGGAGAACATATCAACTCCTCACAGACAGTCACCTGGAGTGGGAATCGAACCCCCAACCTCCAGGTCCCTGGAGCTGTGAGACTTACTTTATTAGTAATGGTAGTAATCCATGATAGTGAACACCAGAGAAGTGGGCTGCCAGTCTTAGTGTCTCAAGGGCATTTCAGCCATTGATTAATTTTATCTGCTAGTCCTTTAGACTTTGGAGGACAGGGGAATATTACAGAAAGTATTTGGGGTATAGGAGGGTATTATGGAAAGATTTGATTCAAACTATTGAAAGATATTCTGAAGAGGAACTAGCAGACATTATTCTTCAAGGGTATAGTAGGTAATGCTTACAGAAGGAAAGATCACCACAGAACTTGTGATAATGCCATTAAATTTTTATCTGCTTCATCTTTCTTTTTCCATATGTGCTTTGATTATTTTTCTTGTAAGGTTAAAGAATGCAGTAATGATGTGGGGATCCCAGCAAACAGCATCTACCCTGTGGAGAACTACCATAAAGAGATCACCAAAGATGTCAATGTGGATAAACTCGTCCTCTTGGCTTTGAGGGATATTGTCAATTTTGCCAATGACTATGTGGAAATGTTGATAAGAACTGATGAATAATCCCAATAACAATGGGATCTCCAAGACTTCTATACATCCAGTGCACACCTATTTGCAAAGCATGGAATGTATCATTCTAACTTCATACATCTCTAAAGTTAGCCACAGAAAATGTACACTGCTTTCAAAAACACAGCCCTAAGACTGAGACACTGGCTTATGATTTTTAAAATCAAATTATATTGTTAAGATTGCAAGGTGCACAAAAGTACATAGGGTATTTTAAGACAAAATAGTAACTAGTTTATCGCTATTTCTGTATGACATCAGCATATATTGCTATAAAATCATTACAGATAGAAACTCAAGGCTAATAAAGTGTCAAAATAAAAGAAAACCTGTGATTTCTGGCTCCCCTCACCCTTATTTAAAAATCATATCAGACCATTAAGAATGCCTTTTTTACATCTCAGCCATGAGATAATGCTGGCATTTTCAAGAATTAACATGAGTGACTTTAATAAAACACATGATGAAAACATATATTGTTTCTGTGCGACACACTTTTACATTTTAGATTCTCTAGTCCTTTGTTTCTCTTTGTTTTCAGGTTTTCTAGCTTGATTGTCTGTTCTGATTCTTGGAAAACCCCTAATAAATATTGCTACTACTTGTTTACCACTGACTATGATGCTGTGTATGACTACTATGATTATTATCAAAATATTTATTTATAAATATAAAGTTTAAATGTGTTTCTGTGTATAAGTTTATTGTAATTCAAGGTTCAAACATTATCCTGCTCATTAATATGCTACATTCTTGGCTTCTAACATGGAAATCACCAACTCGTTGTTGAAAATAATTTAATCCAAAACTAAAATATACTTTTGGATACAATATCACCCCCAAAACAAAACAAATCCATAAACACGCTTTTCAAGCATTTGTTTCTAGATGGAATTCATTGCAGCGACAAATAATCATCACAATGATTTAGACAAAAAAGGTGAAGGAAATTTTATTTTAAAAATGAAAACGTTTAAAAATTCAAACAAACTAAACAAGCAGACTAATGAACTTGTAGCCTAATCAAGCCATGGGGGCCACTGCTAGCAACAGTACATTACCTAGAAAAAGAGACCCAGTAATTACACACCCAAGACCCATTAAAATACATCTGTAATTACTCACACAAGACCCAATTAAATACTCTGGAATACTAGTGGAAATCTCGATACCATTGGGTAATGACCCATGAGACATAGTACAAGACCTGGGAAATTACCCACACAAGACCCAGTGCAATAAGCAGGGAAATACCTGAACTAGGCCTCATACTACCAGTGCCAGTGTTTCATTTTAATATCTGCTCTATGCCTCTGTTCCCAGTGTCCCCACTTTGCCATGTACTTTGATTTAGGTCCTCAAGCCTCATATATAAGGCATGTTCAACAGGGATAATGTCACAGTGTGTTCCTGTTCTGTGCCGTTCTGTTTACTTTGCCTTGTCGGTGTGTTCTCCTTGTCCAGAACAATTGTACTTACATCTAGTACAATCCTCCCACTATCAATTTTCTACCAGTAGAGGGCAGGGTCCCATTATACTGAGTCTCTGTTCCTGTCAAGGTTGTTACTCCCTTGGGCTTTTAAGAACTTTTGCCCTTTTCTATAAGATATATATTTATATAAATATTAATAGAAAATATATTAATAATCAAAATGGAAAAAATGAACAAATGTGTATTGATGGTTTTAGGTAGCTCTTAATATGTTTTTGTATTAACTATTGTATGATCAAAAATAAAATTTGTGAGGAATGTAATTTTAAGGATTTTTAAAGGTATATTTCAGCATTACCAACTTAAAAACTGTGGTGATGTAGACGAGTAAGGGAAATTAACGAAACATATAAACATATGCAAAACAGTGGTGTGTTTCCCAAAATTTTAACGCTGAGTACTTTATAACCTCATACTTAACATTCTTAAAATTATGAATGTTTCCTGAAAACTAATAGTTTTCTAGTTTCCTGAATACTAGTACTAGTAATACTAGTAAAATTATGAATGTTTGCTGAAAGTATTCGTAACTAACTTACTAGCACAATTCAGTTCAGCTTGAATGTTAGATTGCATGAGGTAATACATGTGTCTGAATATCTGAAAAATGAAATGAACATTAGTGGGTGGTAAATACATGTTTCAATGCACTTGACCTATAAAGCAGATTGCAGTTATTTACCGTCTGAGTGAAGATGGTTCCAGTTAAGGAGAAATTTTCCAGAGCACCATGGAAATTCCGACCCAACAGGACCCTCTGGACAGAGTTGATGAAGCAGGACTTCCCTGATCCAGCTGGTCCAATCAGCAGAATCCTTAAGACCTCTAAATTTGGCCGTAGACCCTCCAAGTCCCTCAGTATAAACCTGTTTTCACTAAGAACACACAGACCGGTCACTGGTTCACAATAAATACAATTGTTTAGTTTTTTTGAAATATCTGATAATTACTTCGGGTAGATTTTCTTAGTGGTGCTAATTATTCATTCATGGATTTTAACATTTGTATGTTACACGACACAAACATGGGAAATAAGACAACTGTCACAATCAGTTTTATTGTTTCATGAACAGCACTTTCACCACAATTAACAAGACACCACAACAAATGATTTGCATAACATTTCCAATGCTTCCAAAGCACAGGATCAAAGGAATGACAAGGACATAATGACTGCTCTGTCTTATCGTGAACCACATTCTCTCTGAGGAACAAAGCCAGTCAAGATCAATCACAGTTAGTTACAAAATGAAACATAGCCATGTGCATATCTCAATCACATGAAGAGAAAACTGATGAGTTTAACAATGTGTCGCCATCTCCATTGTTCAGTTAACTGGGGGAGGGGCATACACCGGATGTGGGCGGATACCAGCAAATGAGAGGTTATGGTTAGGGTTAGAGATAGGTTTATGGTTAGGTTGTCCCTCCTACTTGGAGTTGTACCTCCCAATTGGATGTGCCTCTGTCTTTTGACTCCTTGGCTGTGTCTGCTAATGGATCCCTTTCATCTCCTCAAGCCTCCTGGAACTTGAACACTGAAATTTTCACTCGTGTTCCCTGTCACAATTTTATTGAGCATGTTGTAGATGCTGAACTCTACCTTAAATACCTTAAAAAAAACACGAAATAATAATAATAATAATAATAATAAAACACTGGAAATGTGGTCATTGTGTTTTTGTTGTTAAATAAAAATTCTAGAGAATCATCACAATCCAGATACTTCTTTTATTAAAGTTTAAATATTATAATCAGTTTTTGTAACTCTGGCCTTTTATTCATCCATCAATTTTAAATAAAGGAAAAAGGCTTACCCCCATGGCACCTCCCTCCAAGGCTTCTCAGGTTCTGATTAAAATAAAAATTTCAGTTGATTTCAGAGGATGAAATACACCTTAAAATCAATATCTAATCCTGGTAAGGACCTAACTCTTCTAATAAGTGACTTCCTCTTCAATGAGGTGCACCTGTTTGAGCAGTTCCACCATGCCCACCACATCAACCAAAGGGGAATAAGGCCCCACAGCATTGAGGTGGAGCTATAAGCAATACATTTTGGCATGAGTTGATGTGCCAGAACTAGCTGTCTAACATTGGTAGCTGAATGCAATCAAATTGAGTCCTTCAAACTACCTACTAATTTTATACAATTCATTTCAGAAGAAACACTCTACGAGTGAGTGTTTAGTAACCTCTGGCTTTATAGCGTATTCTTTATCAAACCAGCTTCACTCCCCTGGTGGAGGAACTCTAGATACGTTTTGTCCTTCTGTAGAAGATGTGTTTATTTCTGCAAAATTGACATTACAATTGCTTTAAAACCTCTTTAAGAACTACCAGACAGTCAAACTCCACCAGCTTTTAGGAGGAAAAGCAAACAATAACAGAAAACATAATAACATTAGCCACAAGTCCAGTGCTGTGATTGGACAGACTCAGACGAGGAGACAGGACAAGTCTAAAGTGTCTACGTTCTGGAAACAGCACAAAATCAGAATGACTTGACCTGACAGGAAAGACGTTCTGTGACGCCTGATTGACGTACTTCTACATCTGTGGAAAACATACACAAAGCAGTGATATCATGTAAAAGTTTTACACTCAACTATGAACTTTGCAAGCTCATGGTCACAATGTTTGTTCACTGCCAATAATCATAATCTATTTCCCTAAATCACCACAGCAACAGCAATGAACCCAGGGGTTTCAAAAGCTTCTTTTAGCATTTTGAAGATGGAGGGATCACATTGAATACACAGCTCTGTTCAAGGCTCGACTGCTTCAGAAATGTAAATAAACACAACGGTTCAGGACAATGAGTCAAAAACGTCTGACAGTGTCTGTCACCATCCAGTCAAATCTATCACATAAAAATAACACATTCCTTCCAACATAGCCGTCATGTTACACATCACATAAACAAAAGACAATGAATTCTGGTTTCGGTTTCCGATTTCTTCTGATTAAATTTAAATTAAATTTCTGTAAATTTAGCAGAAATCATATTAAATTAATAACACAACCAGGTTTGTGTTAAATGGATTGGTATTTAACACAAATCATTCATAATTCATAAATAATTCATAAAAAAATCAATACCTTAGGAATGAGTTGACAAGCCAAGTACATAAAAAAGACATTTTTTTAAGGCTGCCATATTTTTTCTCTATTTATATTCATGTTTTTTACCTTAAAATATATGTTTTATTTTTACATTTTAAAAAAAGCAACAAAAATATCTTAATTTTCTTGGTGTTTGGAACATTTAGAAAAAAAAACTGCAGGTTTTGTGACTACATCCAAATCCTCCTGAAGGCTTAAAATAATTAGCATGAACAATTATACAAACACTGAAAAGTCCCTCAGTCACATTTCTATAACTACAAAAGTTCATTCATTCATTCATTATCTGTAACCCTTATCCAATTCAGGGTTACGGTGAGTCCAGAGCCTACCTGGAATCATTGGGCGCAAGGCGGGAATACACCCTGGAGGGGGCGCCAGTCCTTCACAGGGCAACACAGACACACACACATTCACTCACACAGTCACACCTACGGACACTTTTGACTCGCCAATCCACCTGCAACGTGTGTTTTTGGACTGTGGGAAGAAACCGGAGCCGCCAAATAATAAAAATAATAATTTAAATTATCACTTTTGTAGTTAGGGCAGCACGGTGGCGCAGCAGGTAGTGTCGCAGTCACACAGCTCCAGGGACCTGGTGGCTGTGGGTTCGGTTCCCGCTCCGGGTGACTGTCTGTGAGGAGTTGGTGTGTTCTCCCCGTGTCCGCATGGGTTTCCTCCGGGTGCTCCGGTTTCCTCCCACAGTCCAAAAACACACGTTGCAGGTGGATTGGCGACTCAAAAGTGTCCGTAGGTATGAGTGTGTGAGTGAATGTGTCTGTGTTGCCCTGTGAAGGACTGGCGTCCCCTCCGGGGTGTATTCCTGCCTTGCGCCCAGTGGTTCCAGGTAGGCTCTGGACCCCCCGCGACCCTGAATTGGATAAGCGGTTACAGATAATGGATGGATGGATTTTTATTATTTCCACATATATTATCTCTGTGGTTCATTTTCCTGATCCAGATCTGAGTATATTTTTTGTGCCGATTAATGAACTGTTCCTATCTCAAGGTTAATGCATGTGTCTTTGATGGTGTCACCCAATAGGACCATGTGCTAAACATCAAAGATATTTGTAAATGATTCTCACTTACCGTTCTCCCTACAGCAGTACAGTACCGACCTGTAGATTTCTGCAGGCCTAGAGTCTCTAGAAGAGGTCTGCGAAATATAGATCTGGATAAAATGAGTTGTGGATGTACAGGTGTACAGGTTATGCAGCATTATTTGACTTAGAATGTACAAGATTTCATATTAAGATTTTTCAATGGCTAAACTATTTTAGAAATGTGCCTAACAAAAGGCAATGCTCCTGTGAAGTATAAAGGTACCAAAACAAGCTGTTGAATGCTTAGGGTGCTTCAGTGAAACCTGAAGACAGATGTAACCTTTAATACAAAGGTCCTTTAAAACAAAAAGCGTGTTAAAGAGTAAAACCCTTTAAAGCATGTTAAAGAACAAAACAGAAACCTTATTTTAATGCCACTAGTTTCTTATACAACAAACAGACAAAGACAGAAAAGAAAATTGAGTGTTTAGCTCAGTACACAGTTACTCACCAAAAACAAAAAAATGGCACTCATATTGTTGCAAAACTAATAATGTAGTTATGTCTCAGGCAGATATATACATATTAAAGCTGTGGTCTGATTTAGACACTGGGTCTTGCTACAAGAGCGAGTAAAAGTGCTTCCCCTGCTGCCTTATAAAAAGGCTCTCAGAGGCTAGGTTTGGGCAGTGTATATTTTGGTGAGAAACTGACTGTGAAATGCCTCCACGTCATTTTGACAAATTGCCACCAACGAGACTATTCTGACCAAGCGGTTGGGAGCAGTATTGCCATGAGCAGGAAACTTTGACTGCTATGGACTGAGCCATATTGTTTTTAGCATTCTGTTTGGTATCCGATGAGGGTCGGGTTGGCGTTTGGAGGCCATGTGGTGATCGCTTCAATCCAGCATTTGCTGTGGAGTGACACACTGCCCCAACACACTAGGGAGCTATTGCATACCACAATCAGTCATCCCAGATCTGCTATATATGCAGGACATGCTGCGGACACATTTCTCTTCTCATGGCAGGGCTTCCAACTGGTGTTTCTCAGCAGGATAATGCTTGCTCACACATAGCAAGGGTTCCCAGGGATGTCTCTGCTAGATTGCAACACCTCATTGGCCTGCCTATATGCCAGATTTATGGGGTGCCAGCTTCAGCAACCTATGAGTGTGCAGGATCTACAAACCCAGCTGCAGCATCTGTGAGCAAACATTTCATTCAATCCCAACAACTCATTAGTTTATTATTTTTATTATTTTATAATTATCAAATTATTTTTTTCAGTGAGTGTATTTCTCCAGAAAACAAGGGCCTACAATACTTACATTCAAAGTAGTAACTGCTGGTGGTAGATTATACAGCGTTATGTCTCCCACGATCTGGAACTATTTACAACAAAGTCTTAATTTTTAATTGGGGATCTCTGCTCTTCATTTTCTTCTTTTAAATCTCAGCTAAAAACTTACCCCTTACCTCAGTCCTTCTCCTGTGTTTTGTCTTTATTTTATTTTTTTTTATCTGTAAAGCTATTTTGGGTGTGAGAAATGTGTTATTGTATCAAATGGCATTTAAATGATTCTAATTATACCTTGCTTTTTGTTTTTTCATTTTCAAAATGCTTCTGTCGTCAAGTTACACTGAAAAATCCTAAGAATACAATTAATTTTTTTTTCTTAAGGCACCATTTTTTTAAAAGCTTAATACGAATATCTGGTACATTCTCAGTGTAATAATGCTGCAGAACCTGCACACCCAACTTATCTCGTTCTGTCTGACAAACTTCTTTCACTTTGTCACCATTGTCAATTTCCCCAGCTACTGAGACGAGGCTGTTATTTATCCAGCATTGTGACCATTCGCTGTTTCACAGACACGTCCTAGACATTGAAGCAGAAATCTACAGTTAGGTACTGCACAGCTGTAGTGGAAAGGGTAAGTGAGGATACAAACATTTGATGTTAGCAAAGTGTCCTAAGGGTGACATTAATTATACATATATTAACTTGAGGCAAACAGTTAATTAACCTGTAAGAACCATGTACTGAGGTCTGGACCAGGAGAGATAAAATATTCCTAACAATAGTGGAACTACAGTTGGTGCTGTTTATTTATAAAGGGGTTCTTCCAGTAGGTCACTTAATAAAGAAGAGGAAAAGTAGACAAGCCTAATTTGGGCTCTGCTGGAATATAGTATTTATGTAAGAGCATAAACAAGGTTAAACAAACACAACAAGCACAAAGATAAGAGCAGTGTGTAAAAATCTTTGACTTTGCTTGGTGTTAATGCTTGCTTTGCCTCATAAAAAAATGCTTAAAAAGCATTTTTTAAGCACTTGTTCTGTTTATTTTGCAGAAACAGAAATGGGAAACAAAGCAGGTAAAGGTCCTTCATCTTTTCCACAAGGTGAGTGAAGCAAGATAAAAAGTCCTCTATTGCAGAAGTAGCAGCTATAGTTCTTGTGGGAAGGCTTATTGTTAGATGTTCCAGTAACAAAGTGGAACAATGCTCAGCGTCTAGTTTTGGCTTTTGAACTCATCCCAAATTATTGCTTTTATTTTGTGTTAATTACCACTCCATTTTAGCGCAAACCTGGTAGTGATATTAATATTGTATGATTTCTACTAAATTTACACAAACAATTTAATCAGAAGAAATCTGAAATTGAAATCAGAATGTGTTGTCTTTCCTTATGTTTGAGTGTAACATGACGGCTGTGTTGGAAGGAATGTGATGTTTCTAACTGAGCTTTGACTGGATGGTCACAAACACTGCCAGACGTTTTAGACTTATTGTCCTGAACGGATGTGT
Organism: Hoplias malabaricus; assembly: GCF_029633855.1. Classification (NCBI taxonomy): domain Eukaryota; kingdom Metazoa; phylum Chordata; class Actinopteri; order Characiformes; family Erythrinidae; genus Hoplias; species Hoplias malabaricus. Next base: position 81,654,639 of record NC_089801.1, read on the forward strand.
TTATTTAGAATTCTAAATCAGTCGAGCCTTGAGCAGAGCTCTGTACACCAGTGTCCCCCTTCAAAATATTAAAAGAAGAAATCCCTGGGGTTCATTGCTGTGGTGTTTTAGGGAAATTGGTTATGATCTTTGGCAGTGAATCATCACTGTGTTGACCGTGAGCTTGTGTTCACGCTGACAGCAGAGGGCCGGTGGAGTGTGAAAATGTTTCAAGATATCACTGGTTTGTACACTTTTAGTGCCCACAGTCAGTCTGGCATCACAGGACATTTTCCAGGAACAAAAACAGATCCCTTGAAGTTGAGTAAAGGAGCAAGAATTTTGTATTTTAAATACATCACAAAGCACTAGGACTTGAACCAACAAGATAAAGTTGGGGTCTTTAAACACTTGAAAGTGGTAATTTTAGTCATTTAAGGTTTATTTTCTGATACTGCACCCAAAGGATCTCATCTGTTAAGGACCTCAGTGTCCAGACCAAAGCTGATGAAACAGTTTGAGGTTTAATACACTGTCCATATACTTTTGGGCCATATTTAAAAAAAATAATTCCATTTGTATTAACAAATCAGGACAGGAAACTCTAACAGTAGTGGAACCCATTTATGGAATGGAACTGATTTTAGATTTGGAAGAATTAGAATCACTTTATTGGCCACTGTGCTTGCACACAGAGGAATTTGTTCTTTGCATTTAACCCAATCCATGCAGTGAAACACACATTTACACACACTAGTGAACACTAGGGGGCAGTGAGCACACATGCCCAGCTCCCGGGGAGCAGTTGGGAGTTGGGTGCCTTGCTCAAGGGCACTTCAGTCATGACCCACCAGCTCTGGGGATCGAACCGGCAACTTTCCGGTTACACGCCCTGTTCTCTAACCACCAGGGCATGGCTGCCTATGCTGCTTCATACGTAGAGTGCATTAGACACATTAGAATGGCCCCGCCTCCATGTCTGAGTCTCTCCAATCACAGCACTGCACCTGTGTTGATGTGCGCTCACAAAGATAAGGTTAAATGTAGAAAATCAAAATTCTTTGGTTTATTTACTAATGTTATGTATTGTTATTGTTTGGTTTGGCTGTCTGGGCCACCGTATTCATCTATTCATTCATTCGTAAAGTGGTTTAAAAGCAGCTCTAATTTTTATTTTGCAGAAATTATTGTGGAAAGCATCCCATCTGCACCTACCCTCCCTTCAGCAGGTGAGTGAAGCTTGATTGATGAAGAATTCACTATGTCTAAAGGTTTCTGAACATCTGCTCGCCCAGTGTTTCTTCAGAAATGAAGGGTATTAGTAGGTAGTTTGTTCACCTTTTGCTGCAGTAACACCTTTCACATATGAGGGATTCACATAAATATTAGTCAGGTAGAGGAAGTCAATGAAGTCATTTGAAGAGGTGTCTTGCAGTATATGCTTTAGTTTTACAGTCATTAGATATAGTTTCAAGGGTGTTTTTTTTTTGTCTTATGAACTCAACTGTTGAATTTAATTTGAACAGAGATGGAAAAGCCCTGGAGGAAGACACAATGGGTGTAAGCCATTTTTCTTTATTTATGACCAATAGAAAATTCCTATTGTATTTTTCCTGCAGTAAAACATGTTTATGAGTTTTGGTATTTCTCTAGAACCTTTAAGTAATGACAAAAAGTATTTTGAAAATATTACCAAATAGAGTTTTTGGTATTTTTAACATTCTACAAAAACTTTGGGGCAATATACGAGTGATGTTTTGTAGTGTTTATGTTTCACAATTTCTGACCTATTAACTGCAAACAACAAATGAAAATAAAAGGTATAAGTGTCTGCCAAATGTGTAAGCATCAACCAGAAGCACAGGCAGTCTTGGCTTGCCAATTTGTGTGAAATTTTGTGAGAAATTTTTTTAACACTCCAGATGTAAAATATTTTAATAAATGATTGTAAAGAATTCACTACTTTCACAGTGTAAATTACATAGTATTTTGAAAGGATTTAGGAAATCCAGAGATTTGTGTCAGTCTGTTGAAGGCAACAGTGGAAACTGCTTAAGAAACTGTCAACAACATATACATATATAACCACATTTGGTACTTTGAAAAATGTTGTAACACAATCCAGAGCACAATTATCCTGAATCTATTGGTGGTAAGAATGGCTCTTCCTCTGCCCCACACTTCTATTTGTGTTGCCATAAAGCATGTGTATATGTGAGCTGATGTGACAGATCTGGGCAAATCTTTGAAAAGAACCAGTGGGCTGGGATCATTTTAACCACTGTCTGTCATTGCATCAAATAAACACAACCAGAACCAAGTTAAGAGCGCAGCCAACTTTTCTGGGCCCAAGCTCCTCACAGACGGTCTGAAAGGTCCATGCTGAACATTTTTTTCATGAAATATTCATGAATATTTCATTATTGTCATTATTTTTCATGAATCGAATAGCTGGACATTGGCCCCTTGGATCTACTGCTGTGCCATTTATTTATCATGCATTAGCAATTTATAATTGATAGCAGAATTCGTTCTTCTGGAAATATGGAAGTTTCCAATGACTACAACAGGGAAGTGCATTAACAGCATTAATAATTATAACGTAATAATTTTATTGTTTTTTGTGAGAGCACTAAAAAATGAACAAAGTAAAAGTGTAGATCTTTTACTCATAGATATCATTCATTACAATTAGTTTGGACAAAAAGTTTTAATATACGTGAAATTAATTTTCATATATATAATATATATATTTCTGGAATACATTTTCATAAGAACAGCATGAGAGTAAAATTCATGATTAAATTTCAATCACGAAGTGTGTTCATTTGTCTGGAACTTGGTGTGGCCTAAAAGACTGACCTGTGTGTGTGTTCTTAGTGAAAACAGTGCTATACTGACGGACCTGGACGGACTTCAGCCAAGTTTAGAGGTCCTAAGGATTCTGGTGATTGGACAAGTTGGAGCAGGGAAGTCCTGCTTCATCAACACTGTCCAGAGGAGCCTGCTGGACCGGAACTTCCATGGTGCTCTAGAGGACTCCACAGCTGCAAAAAGCTTCACTCGGTCTGTAAGTAACTGTAATCGCTTTTATATTTATATAGTGTTAAATATGGAGATACATGTCTGTCATTGCACAGTGATGATATATTTAATTTTATTGCTCTCACGTGAAATTGATAATAGGTAGAATTTAGGAAATGTACTTCTCTAGTGATATCTAGCAGTGTGCTTTGTGAATCAGGCCACTTATATTTGAGCTATGAATATATAGAAGGTGTGCATGTGACGTCAAAGCAGGCTGGAGTCTAATTGCTTTTAATCAGGTCTGTGATGGTTTAGTCCCAGTTTCATATTTTTTCTCCAAGAGTCTTTGAGCAATGACAGTGGTTCTAGAACCATGAACACTCAAAGAACAGCTCTCTCTCACTCTTCTCACATATTGGCACACAGATTTTCTAAGCCAAGGAATATTCAAATCAGTCACGAACGGCTCTCTGGGCTTGTTTAGTTTGTTTAGTCCTGGTTTCACAATTTTTCTCCAAGAGTCTTTGAGCAATGACAGTGGTACACACTACATCAATGTTGAGCCTGGGGAATGTGTGTAATCTAATAAAACTGATGTTGGCTGCATGATAAAACCCATATACCCCTCATAATATACACTAGACCATGTAATTACAACCATAAAGTGTAACTTTAGTATTACTCTAACTGTTATAACCCTAAAGCAACAGACAGCAAAGCACTCATTCAACCTGATATCATGGCTGAAACGTACCTATGCTACTAAAAGACCACACCAGCTAAAATGGACATTTAACTACGTTTAACTTGATATGCGGCCCCTGGCCTCTAAGGCCACTTGGAAAACGGCATGCTGAACCAAAACATTCAAGTAGAAGATTATTTAACTTTTTTTAGTGGAGAAATGTGTAGGGCGGCACGGTGGTGCAGCAGGTTAGAGTCGCAGTCACACACTCCAGGGACCTAGAGGTTGTGGGTTCGATTCCCGCTCCGGGTGACTGTCTGTAAGGAGTTGCACCCAATGATTCCAGGTAGGCTCTGGACCCACTGTGACCCTGAATTGGATAAGTGGTTACTGATAATGAATATATATATATCTATTCACTCAGCAGGTTGCAGCTGCTCTTACTGCCGAGTGAATATATATATCTGTCTCTGTAGGATATTTTATTTTGCTTGACACCAAGACCTCCCTCTAGATTTATATATATATATATATATATATATATGTGTGTGTGTGTGTGTGTGTGTGTGTGTGTGGGTGCTTTTGTATACTGCATTTATTTGTGTTTATATACACGTGGCATATCAGTTGATTGCAAAAATTTTCTAAACAAATTTTTCCACTAAAAAAAGTTAAATAATCTTCTACTTGAATGCTTTGGTTCAGCATGCCATTTTCCAAGCGGCCTTAGAGGCTAGGGGGCGCTTATTAAGTTAAATGTAGTTAAATGTACGCTTTAGCTGGTTTGGTCTTTTAGTAGCATAGGTACGTTTCAGCCATGATATCAGGTTGCACTCATTACAAGAAACATTGTCCAGAGCTAAAAAGTGAGCTAACCCGGTTAGCAGGCTCTACCACTTGCCCTCATTCATCAGAATCTCCTAAGAAGCTTATTTCAACACTTTGTCATCAATAAAGCTTGGGTTCCACGACACAAAATGTAACTCTGTCCATTACAGTTAGACAGCAACTACAGAACAGCACTCATTACCAGAATAAATGTCTAACGCTAAAAAGTGGGCTAATCCTGCTAAGGTTAGCTGCTGCAAACCCTGGCTCACCACTCAGTAACTCTCAATATCCTGATTTTATCACATTTGTCAACAAAATGTATCACTAACATTGCAACACAGGAAAAAGGACATCAAATACTCACTACTCCAACTTGTGTCCTCATGTCTGTTTCAGCTACTGGATTAAATCAGTCCAGTATAACTCTTGGACAGCCTCTCTCTTTTCTTTCTCTTCCTCGCTCTCTGACATAATGTCTGTACCAGGAAAACTGAATTAGATTCTTCTTGTAGCAAGGTAAATACCCGTGAGCTATGTGCCATAAAGCATTATGCATTTGTTCAAGTTGTTTAAAGGAGAAGGACCAAGAGCTGTGAGAGAGACACTATTTTTGCTATGACAGGTTGGAGAAGCCTTACAATCTTTTTGAGGCTGTCATTTTTAGGTAAAAATATTACATAGTGTTCCTTCCAGTTTATAATAAAGGCAACCGAGTGTTTTGCTACATGCGAAATAAGGAGACATGTCCGGGCAGGAAAGTGACATAAGTGCAAATCCTCAATATATTATAAACATATCAATTAACATATTATAAATATTTTTTTATGAGTTAGCAGTTCTGTATAACCTTAATTAGGTGTGATTTTATTAAATGTTTGTCTAGTTAAAAACACACCAGATGAAGAAGCGTGAAGGTGGACATTACCCTTTTAAATTAATCGACATCATGGGGCTTGAGCCAGCAAATGGGATACAACCTGAAGACATTATCAAAACACTGGAGGGAAATATTTTCGACGGCTACACTGTAAGTACACCAAAACAAAAAAGAATGATAGGTTTTATTTTCACATAACCCATACCAGGTTTCTGTTAGATAATATAACACAGCTGCTCAATTGGTGTTCATCTCTAATGGTGCTGAGCTGCTCAGTTGACAACAATTTCAAATGATATAATGCTAGCATCTGTGTTCCTAGTATCATTTGATTGGCTGGAATGAGCAATTAAAAAAAATTGGAAGAATATTAGGAAAAATAACATTTGTTAAACATTATTATTTGATTTACATGTTTTCTTGTATTTCTTGTTTTGATTTACCTTTTAGTTTAATGAGGCCAGGGGTATACAAACAGATGACCCAAAGTACAACAAAAGCCCAGGTCTGTGTGACAGAGTTCACTGTGTGGTGAACATTTTGGCAGCGGATTCCATCTCAAGAATGGATGATGGAATTTATAGCAAATTCAAGCAAATCCGAGAGAAGGCCAGCCGGTTGGGTACGTTTTTCAAATCATAACACATTGTATAAAGTTTTTACACTTTCAAACATTTATTTCAGATCTGTAGATCACATATTTACTGTTAATCAATTCCAATTAATGTCATTTCCTAAGTAAGAACAGTAGGATCTTATTTTATTTTACTTTCTTATTTTACTGATTTATTTGTAGGAATCCCACAGGTCATCATTTTAACGAAAGTGGATAAAGCGTGTCAGGTGGTGGAACAGGACCTAACCAAAATCTACCACAGTAAAAAGATTGAACAAAAGGTAGGTGCAGGTAAACTAGTTTATTTGCTTAAGTTAAAGAAAAAGGAAACAAGAGAGAAAACACAAAATGTTGTCTTTGCCACATTTGTGGTACATGTATTTTTTCTGTGATCAGAAGATAAACAGAAATTATTATTAATTAATTAAACCTTTTCTTTGTAGAAGTGTTCTCTTTCTTACTCAACACATTTAATTTGACCCAGGAATGTTTGCATATGAGTGTACACACCAGTGAGGAAAAATGTAAGAATGCAGATATTGTGTAAGAGGATAATAACAAATTCAAAATTAATTTATTGCAGAACGACTTACTTTATTAATCCCCTTTGTTAAACTGATCCATTGCATTTAAACCCATTCATGATAGTGAACACCAGAGAAGTGGGCTGCCAGCCTTAGTGCCCAGGGACAACTTGAGTGTCTAGGTGCCTTTCTCAAGGGCATTTCATCCATTGATTCATTTTTCCTGCTGGTCCCTTATACTTCGGAGGACAGGAGAATATTACAGAAAGTATTTGGGGTATAGGAGGGTATTATGGAAAGATTTGCTTCTCACTATTGAGAGGTTGTTTTCTGAAGAGGAACTAGAAGACATTATTCTTCAAGAGTATAGTCAGAAATGCTTACAGAAGAAAAGACCACCACAAAACGTTTTGTGATCATGCCATAAATGTTTATCTGCTTCATCTTTCATTTTCCATATGTGCTTTGGTTATTTTTGTTGTAAGGTTAAAGCATGCAGTAATGACGTGGGGATCCCAACAAACAGCATCTACCCTGTGGAGAACTACCATTCACAGATCACCCAAGATGTCAATGTGGATAACCTCATCCTCATGGCTTTGAGGGATATTGTCAATTTTGCCAATGACTATGCGGAAATGTTGAAGAGTACTGAAGAATAATCACAATAACAAAATAGGTAAATGGAATCTCCAAGACTTTGATATGTCCAGTTCACACCTATATGTCCATATCTTCTAGATAACATTTACGGTTAGGAATCTTACGTAAGAGTTAGGAAATCTGTATTTGACTTAAGCCGCTCTGACACTTTTAAAAATATATATTTGGGCATTTTGTGTTTGAATCACTTCTGATATTACATTTTCACCTAGTAAATAACCAGTTTTATAGCTGTTTCTTAACTTTGAAAATGTTTTTTCTAATCAGTAATTTCAGTAAATCCTATTGGAAATTGTCACTCAGAAAACATTGATATGGAATGTGTCATTCTATCTTAATCTCTAAAATTAGCCTCAGCAAAATGTACACTGCTTTCAAAAACACAGCCCTAAGACTAAAACACTGGCTTATGATTTTGTAAATCAAATTGTATTGTTAAAATTGCAAGGTGCACAAAAGTACATAGGGTATTTTAAGACAAAATAGTAACTAGTTTACCACTATTTCTGTATGACTTCAGCATATATTGCTATAAGACCATTACAGATGAAAAAACAAAACAAAAAAAAACAAACCTGTGACTTCTGGCTTCCCTCACCATTATTTAAAAATCATAACAGACCATTCAGAATGCCTTATTTACATCTCAGCCATGAGATAATGCTGGTATTTTCAAGAATTAACATGAGTGACTTTAATAAAACACATGATGAAAACTTATATTGATTCTGTGTGACATAATTTTACATTTTAAATTCTCTAGTCCTTCATTCCATCTTGTTTTCTAGCTTGATTGTTTGTACTAATTCTTGGAAAACCCCTAATACATATTGCTACTACTTGTTTACTACTGACTATGATGCTGTTTATGGCTACTATGATTTTTATCAAAATATTTCTTTATAAATATGTTTTAAAAGTGTTTCTGTGTAACATTACTGTAATTCAATGTTCAAACATTATCCTGCTCATTATTATGCTACATTCATGGCTGCTAACATGGAAATCACCAGCTCATTGTTGAAAATAATTTAATCCAAAACCCAAATGTGCTTTTGGATACAATACCATCCCCAAAACAAAACAAATCTATGCACATGCTTTTCAAGCATTTGTTTCTAGATGGAACTCATTGCAGTGACAAATAATCATCACAATGATTTAGACAAAAAAGGTGAAGAATTTTACATTTAAAAATGAAAACATTTAAAAATTCAAACAAACTTAACAAGCAGACTAATGAACTTGTAGTCAAATCAAGCCATGGGGGCCCCTGCTAACAACAGTACATTACCCAGAAAAAGAGACCCAGTAATTACACACCCAAGACCCATTACAATGCATTTGTAATTACTCACACAAGACCCAATACAATACTTTGGAATACTAGTGGAAAGCTCAATACCATTGGTTAATGACTCATGAGACATAGTACAAGACATGGGAAATTACCCACACAAGACCCAGTGCAATAAACAGGGAAATACCTGCACTAGGCCTCATACTAACAGTGCCAGTGTCCTGGTTCTGTGTTTGTGCTTTCATTTTAATATCTGCTCTATGCTTCTATTCCCAGTGTCCCCACTTTGCCATATACTATTATTTAGGTCCTCAAGCCTCATATATGAGGCATGTTCAACAGGGATAATGTCACAGTGTGTTCCTGTTCTGTGCCGTTCTGTTTAATTTGCCTTGTCCGTGTGTTGTCCTTGTCCAGAAACATTGTGCTTACATCTAGTACAATCCTCCCACTATCAATTTTCTACCAGTAGAGGGCAGGGTCACATTACACTGAGTCTCTGTTCCTGTCAAGGTTGTTACTCCCTTGGGCTTTTAAGACCTTTTGCCCTTTTCTATAAGATATATATTTATATAAATATTAATATACAACATATTAATAATCAAAATGGAAAAAAAAAATGTGTATTAATGGTTTTAGGTAGCTTCTAATATGTTTTTATATTAAATATTGTATGATCAAAAATAAAATTCGTGAGGAATGTAATTTTAAGGATTTTTTAAAGGGTCTATTTCAGCATTACCAACTTAAAAACTGTGGTGATGAGGTAGACGAGTAAGGGTGTCAGGATCACGGAGGCGGACGGAGGCGGACACACATGCTAAAACACATCGACTTTATGTACAACCAAAATATAACAAAACAAAGGCATACATACTCAGGGAAAAATAAAACGATGAACAGACGAGGCTAATAGACTTTGCAGCAAACGACACAAGGAACAGCAGAGAAAGACGACTACGGAGGAAAACAGTGTGACAACAGTGGAAACAACGATGGTGAAGAGCAACAGAAACAGACAGACTTGGAAGGAATACAGAGGTGACATGTCCGACAAGAGGAAGTGAGACAAGGGGACTTAAATACACACAAGGACACCTGAGACTAATAATGAGGGGGCAGGATTACAACACTGACAGGGACACTGACGAGGAGGAATGAAGGCGGGACATAGGTGGAGACATGGACAATAACAAACAGAGTCATGTGCTTAGTGAGCACATGGTGGGGAAAAAGGGCATGACAAAGGGAAATTAATGAAACATATAAACATATGCAAAACAGTGGTGCGTACCCCAAAACGTTAACGCTGAGTACTTTATAACCTCATACTTAACATTATTAAAATTATGAATGTTTCCTGAAAACATTTGTAACTAACTTATTAGTACTTAAACCCACTTGTAAGTCGCTAAGTTCTTCTAAACTTATCCAAGGCTTAAACTCTTCTTTTATTGGTTTAAAGAGCAGAAACTCTGATTTTTCACAAGAAATAAGACATATAAATATATTAATTTTGCAGGAGTGATTGTCCCCCAAGTTACAGGGAGTTAGTGGTGCCCTCCACTAAATTAAAAGTAGTTTCTAAGAGAAGAGACACAGGGAGGATGCTCCTTTGGTTTAAATCTGAACTAACACAATCGATTCAAACAGTAAAACAAGGTGAGAATCATCTGCAGATAAAAATTCATAAACAGTTAACCTCAACCCCTCAAAATATATTTCCATGTGCCATCTATATCCCCCCAGCTTAATCGCGCTATTATATTGGTGAAACCTTTCCAAATTTAGAAATCGGTGGGCCATTTCCAAACACAAGGACATGTCATTATCTGTGGGGAACTGAACCCTAGAACAGGAGCTCCGCCCGACTTCATCAGCTCTCACTGTGACCACTTTATAACAGGGAACAACATTCACTTCACAACATCCTACCCCAGAAAAAACTGTGCAACATCTGTAAATGCTCATAGGAAGAGCCTGCTGCAGCTCTCTCAAGCCTGGGTCTGTATGTCCTAAACGGTCGGCTGCGAAGGGACTCCTATGGTCAGCTCACCCACAGCTCAGCTCTCTGCAGCAGTACAGTGGACTATGCTATAACCGATCTGGACCTGGCCCTCCTGAGAGCATTCACAGTCAAGCCATTAACACCCCTCTCAGACTACAGCCAAATCAGACTCTATCTGAACAGAAGCATTAGAACTGACCACAGAAAAGCCGCCAGCACACTGTGCAATCATAAACATATCTTCTGGTGGGCTCAGGACATCACTGATCGATATCTCCACACCATAAACAGCCCAGAAATCCAGACACGTCTGGACTTTCTGTCAAACACCTACCAAGAACATGAAGGTGTTGAGGTGGCTGTGGACAATCCGGGGGATTCAATCAGCTCCAATTCATTCTGGGACAACTGGAAGTCATTAAACAGTAAAAATAAATAAATAAATAAAAAAAACAAGATGATTTAGCTATTAGTGATGGAGACGTGAGGAGACATTAAATACTCAACATCAGCAAATATCAAGAAATTTAGATATACTCCATATGTCAATCGAGGACTGTGAGAACCCTCTGGACTTCACCATCACAGAGTCAGAACTAGAGGAGAAAGTCAGAGGCCTCCAGCCCAGAAAAGCCTGCATTTCTGATGGCATCTTAAATGAATTCATTCATTCATAATCTGTAACCGCTTATCCAAGTCAGGGTCGCGGTGGGTCCAGAGCCTACCTGGAATCATTGGGTGCAAGGCGGGAATACACCCTGGAGGGGGCGCCAGTCCTTCACAGGGCAACACAGACACACACACACTTTTGAGTCGCCAATCCACCTACCAACGTTTGTTTTTAGACTGTGGGAGGAAACTGGAGCACCCGGAGGAAACCCACGCGGACGCGGGGAGAACACACCAACTCCTCAAAGACAGTCACCTGGAGCGGGAATCGAACCCACAACCTCCAGGTTCCTGGAGCTGTGTGACTGCGACACTACCTGCTGCTTCTGTTTATATTCTGATATAACATCTAGGGCACAGAAGTCTGGTCTTTCTCATGTTTCAATGGATCAGAATAAAACATTTAGGTCGGTTTGGCAGAGTCATAAATCTTACAAGCCCCAGTTCTGCATCTATCGTTTTAGTGCTCAGTAAAACTTTCTCTTTGTTGTTCACTCCTCTTCAGAAACATTCTTATGTTCACTATCCACAACTGCTCGCTGATGCTTACTTAGGTGAAAGATTGACAGTTGCCAGGTCTTGTGTTTATTAGAACTCTGGCAACAATAACCAGCTAAAAGAACTTCCATGATTGTTTTTAGATATTTTATCAATATTAATTGATGAAGGTGATATTTTTTTTTCCATATGCTGAATTTTACCAGCCCAATTATTTTAATGGTGGTTAAGTAGTAAAAACGACTTCACTCCATTCAGGTTTTTGGCTGAAGATCCCTCCACTGTACACAACATGTGCCAAAAATAGTGATTTATCATTAAATAACAAGTACATGCTTTCTGAGTAATTATGATTCTGATCTAATCTAATATTTGACTTCAATCCACGGATAACACACATAAAGACACGATTCAGATGCATATATGTCATTTTCTCCAGGGGAAGAGTTAAACTTGTCGTGATATGCATCATATCTCATGAATCCGTGTATCATCTAGAATCCCGAGTTTACCAGAGATAAATACGACTTTGCAATTTGCAAGTCGGGAAAATGGTATTTCTCAGTTTCAAACATCACTCAACATAAGCCTCATTAGCCACCCCCTTGTCCCACTCCATCATAACTGCCTCTGGAAACTGAACCAAAGAAAACTCTTTTCTCCAGAGTATTAGTCTCACAAATAGGGGCCCACTGATGCTGAGATCATTTCAGGAAAGGTGGTTGCACTTTATTCAAGGTTTGATGTCATTGCACGTAAAACATAATGCTTGTTATTTAAGGACTATGCATTAACCCCCATAATGTGGGCAAATATCATATTACAGTTACAAACCGGATTCCAAAAAAGTTGGGACACTAAACAAATTGTGATTAAAAACTGAATGCAAAGATGTGGAGATGGCAAATGTCAATATTTTATTCATAATAGAACATAGATGACAGATCAAAAGTTTAATCTTTTGTTGGAAAAATATGTTGATTCAAAATTTCACAGTGTCAACAAATCCCAAAAAAGTTGGGACAAGTAGCAATAAGTGGCTGGAAAAAGGAAATTGAGCATATAACGAACAGCTGGAAGACCAATTAACACTAATTAGGTCAATTGACAACATGATTGGGTACAAAAAGAGCTTCTCAGAGTGTCAGTGTCTCTCTGAAGCCAAGATGGTAAGAGGATCACCAATTCCACCATTGTTGCACAGAAAGATAGTGCAGCAATACCAGAATGGTGTTACCCAGTGTAAAATAGCAAAGGCTTTTAAGTTATCATTATCAACCGTGCATAACATCATCAAAAGGTTCAGAGACTCTGGAACAATTGCTGTGCGTAAGGGTCAAGGCCGTAAAACTCTACTGGATGCTCATGATCGCCGGGCCCTTAAATGTTACTGCACCTCAAATAGGAATGCCACTGTCAAGGAAATAACAAAATGGACTCAGGAATACTTCCAGAAAGCATTGTCAGTGAACACAATCCACCGTGCCATCCGCCGTTGCCAGCTGAAACTCTACAGTGCAAAGAGGAAGCCATTTCTAAGCAAGCTCTACAAGCTCAGACGTTTGCACTGGGCCAGGGGTCTTTTAAAATGGAGTGTGGCAAAATGGAAGACAGTTCTGTGGTCAGATGAGTCACGATTTGAAGTTCTTTATGGAACACTGGGACACCATGTCATCCGGACCAGAGAGGACAAGGATAACCCAAGTTGTTATCAACGCTCCGTTCAGAAACCTGCATCACAGATGGTATGGGGTTGCATGAGTGCTTGTGGCATGGGCAGCTTGCATGTCTGGAAAGGCACCATTAATGCAGAGGTGGAAGTAATACCCTTATTAACAGGACAGTTGCTGATAGCATGGCTCTGACCTGAGATCTGCTTATATTTCTGGAGGCATGAATTCCCATTTCACAGACAGATCTTGTGGAACATCTGCATTTGGCATTTGGCTGGTGTGTGTTCATAAAGCAGCAAAACATCTGTGATTGTTTTAACGCTTTGTACATCAGCACTCACTGCAGAGCCATTTGGGAAGGTTTAGAATCTTAATAGCATTTATTTTGTGATTGTTAATTTTCTTTTTATTTTCAAAGCAAAAATAAATCTTAAAGTCAATATAAAGAATATAAAATGCTCACAATTGCAGACAGCTGAAACAATACGCAATTCAATGAACAAAAGAGCGAGCTTACATATTCAAAAGATGTTAACTAGATACAGGTGAAGAAATGTACTATTCGGGGGAGAGAGACTTCTGGTGATTTGGAGGATTAGCTCAGGCTGGAGAGAGCGACCTCTGTTGGCTCAGGGGAGAACCAGTTAACTGTAAAGCACCCTCTCACATTTAGCAGACCGAAGGGGGCTTCATATCCCTCTAGCACAGACCCATAAAACTAAATGCAATAAACTGTGTTCTGTTAATGAAACTTACTACAGGAGTCAGAAGTTAAAGAAGGACATTAGTTTTAATTGATGTTTTAAATGATAAAACCTCTGTACCTTTTTACTGTACTGCTCCAGACTGTAATGTATAAAAGAGTGCTCTGTTTTCACAGGTAACTACAGAAAACTGAATATAAATGGCATTTTCATTACAGAACTGTGTGAAAAAAAGAAAGTAAGTCCTGGAGATGAAATGAAGTGTATGAAATCAACACAAATTGAACATCTACCATATATAGAATATATAGAATATGGTAGGGTTATTTTCCCCTGGATGATCCCCACAGTTCAACAAATAAAGATAATAAGCAGAAATCAGAGAAAATTATACAGCCACGATGTTCAGCAACAGTGCCAGGCTTACTCTTAGTTATTTGTGTAAATGATAAGTCAGTCAATTATTATATGGAACATAATTATGTTTTCAAAAACAAAAACACTGATGTTGGACAAAGCCTGGCTCACAGTCTCCACTCTAATTCATCCCAAAGATGTTCTGTAGGGTTGAGGTCAGGTCTCTGTGCAGGGCCAGTCACGTTTTTACATCCCAGTCTCACTCATCCATGTCTTTATGGACCTTGCTTTGTGCACTGGTGCACAGCAAATTCACCAGGGTTAAATAATTAATCAACAGTGTTAAATTAACACTGTTAACACTGTTAGCATAATAATTTAACATTCTTAGTGTTAAGTTAACACTAACAGTATTCATTTAACACTGGTGAATTTACTTTGTGCACACTCATGTTTGAAAAGGAAGGGGCCATACCAAAATCTCTTGGTGAGCTGAAGCTTTAAGGGTTCCTTTCACTGGATTTAAGGGGCTGAGCCCAACTCCTGAAAAACAACCCTACACTACAATCCCTCCCTCTACCAAACTTTACCCTCGAAACAGCATTGTACAGTACAGTCCTTTACAGCACTGCATTTGATGCTTTGCATTGCGCTTGGTGACGTAAGGTTTGGATGCAGATGCTCGACCATGAAAATCCATTCCATGAATCTCTCTACTCACTGTCTTTCTCACTGTTCTTGAGCAAATCTGAAGGCCACAGGTGTGTAACGATTGACTTTGCAGAATGTTGGCGACTTCTGTGCACTATGCACCTCATCATCCGCTGACCCTGCTCTGTCATTTTACTTTATGGCTGAGTTGCTGTCGTTTCCAGCCCATTCAAATCCATAGCCAGTATTTCCTCTTGTTTTACTGCTTCTCTGCTGATGAAGCTTTTAGAACGATGCTGAGACATTCTCTGCTATTGTATCTGCTATTTTGGGACATACCTGGAAACCGGGCTGTGAAAATGATACTGGGGAATTCTGCTCCAGATTATACTGGTTGTCAAGGGACACCAATGCTTTAACATGTTTCTTTAATCTCTAATGGCACACCCTGGACATTTTTTTGTTAATTTAATATAGTAAATATATGACATAATGATTCTTAAAGTGTGTGTTCAGTGAAGTGATCCATTATGTTTTATTGAAATATCTGTGTAGGAACATGAATAGGTTCTGGATTTTTCCTGTTCTCATTTTGAAATTTTTTAAGAATATATATTTTTCCCAATATATATATATATTTTTTAAAAATATTGAGAAAAATAACTTTGGTGGAACCTGCCTTTACTGTGTTCTGACGTGGTTCTGTCTCCCTGGTTAAATGTTGTTTAGAAACAATAGAGAAAGGAAGATAATATTTCAGCCTCAACTTCAGAGCTGAAGCAGAGTGTGATCTAAATCTTTAATTTAGGTAATACTGCCAGAATTCAACATATATTATCCCTAAAAGAGACAGAGAATCTAGTGCTTGTTTTTATAACTTCTAGGTTAGATTCCTGCAATGCACTTCATACAGGGAGTTTGGGCAGTGAATTACACAAGCTTAATTTTGTTCAAGATCCTTGTTCTTCAGACATTGTTTGTTACATCAGTTCCTGGTGAGACTGAATTAATCAGAGATTAGCCCTGGAAAACTCCACCAGTCAGAATTTATGGATCTGATGGACAGGTGAAATTTGTAATACTTTTGTCTTTCAGGGAGGATGTTTTTCTCTCTGACTCTGAGCAAATCTCTAAAACACACCCCTACCCCCACAGCAAAAAGCATAAAAACATATATCCACCAAAATCAGCCAGAAAAACAGGAAAATGCACAAGTATGGATTACCCCAAAGATTTACTCCACTGACTTTAATGAAACCTAATTGGAATGTGTTCAGACTTGTTTCTGTCTTCCTGGTTACGTGCCATTTAGAAAAAATATCATTAAAATAGTCTGTTTCTGTTTTTAAAGAGTAAGAATAAATCTCAGTTTTATCTCTGTGTGTCAGAATTCCAAACAGATGTTTGCTGGACGTATCATGTACCATCTGAGAGCACAGAAACCAGACTTTTAAGCACAACATTGTGCACTACATATGGGAGCCATTTTGAGAGTGTTTAAAATAAAAACAAATTCAAACATATTCCAAATACCAAAGAACAGTCAGACTTTAGCTGGTGTTCATATGTTTCAGATGATTAATATTTATATATGGCTAAATATCAGGTTGTTGGGCTTTTTATGTTGCAGAATGCTTTAAAGTCATTGGTCCAGCTGCTCCTCTTATTGCTGACCAAGGTGAAGACCTGGTTCTGCCCTGTTCTCTCCAACCGAAAATCACCGCTGTGGATATGAGAGTAGAGTGGATTCGGTGCATCTCTACAAAGACCATACAGACAGAACACATGAGCAGTTTGAGGATCACAGAGGGAGGACCAGTTTATTTAAAGAAGAGCTGAAGAAAGGCAACACCTCTCTGAAACTCTATGCGGTCCAACTTTCTGATGAGGGACTTTACAACTGTTTAATTGAGTCCAGCTCAGGGTATGATGATGTAAATATTGAAGTTAAAGTCAAAGGTAAGTGCAATCACAGGTTCAAAGTTCCAAAATATTGGCCTGTCTAAAGTATTTTTCACTTAAACATGGAACTCCTTCATAATTAATTTCAATTTATTGTAAAACCTGAAAGGAAAATTGACGAGTATTCACTTATCTCTAAAAACTTCATGCTTGGAAGATTGCTCTGATGTGAATTTTACCTTTTACCTTTGGATTAGTTGTATTTGCAGCTTTCATCTGGAAAGGTAGTCTACTGAATTATTTTAATAAATATTTAAACTTTTACATATAACTTATCATTTAATTTTGAGTTATCCTGTCTACATGAGGTAGAAGTGATTGTTTTAAATGCTTCAATAAGTACAGTATCAGACATTTGCATTCATTAGTAGCACTATAGGCTTGTTCAGTTTTGAGAGTTGACAGTTTTTCAAGCATATGTTTATATTGTAATATAAAGCCAAATAAAAGAACACATGCTTTGTGTTCTAGAGGTTTTTTAATAAAATTCACATATATATTTTCACTACATAGTTATTGACCTCTAGGGTAAAAGGAGAGGCAATGTGTTTAAATAATTCCACATCACTCCATCATAATCTCTATATATTATTTAAGGTTCTCCTAAATGGATTTATTTCTTCATCTAACCCATGGGTTTTAGTTGATGGGAATGTAAAGTACAATATAGAATCTTAATTTTATGAAGGTTCAGTCTCAGTTAATGTATTTTTTATTATGATAACACTAGCTTTTTAAAGACTCACCTAGATAAAAATGTACTTTTCAATACATCTGCCCCTTTTTTACACAAATCTCAGCTCTGGGGTTCCAAAACTCGAATCTCATCCAAAAATAGGGTGCAGATTTATGTAAAGAGATTAGTCTCAAAATATTTGACCAGTTTGTAAATAATATTGCACAAATTAGACAAAAATCTGTTTCACTATTCACAAATAAATATGTCCTAGTCTTTCTTGTTGTGTGCAGTTTGTACAAATACAGTTAAAATCATCAATTTACTTTTTGTGGTTTTCATAGACATAGTTTGTATGTGAAAATAAATGAATTTGCTTAAATATTAATTGCATATTTTGCAGCCTTAAATGTCTCAAAGTTGAATCTGCATTTGTGGATCAAGCCTCTTTTTGTTTGAAATCTCAACCATATGTTGCAGTAGCCACAGGAGCTGGACTGTAATTGTGTCACCATTTTAGGTGACACCATACTTAAAAAAAAAAAAAAAAAACAGTGCCACCTATTGGTGTCTTTACCTCCTGCTGGCTACTTCTGTGGATGGCTGCATTTGTGTGTGTATCGGGTGAAATGTGAAAATCTCAAAATAAAAAATGACCCCTGAAAGGAAACAAATACATCAAAAATACGTCATGGAAAATAAGGCGAGTGACTTTGTCCACAAATGCAGATTCAACACTTTAGAAAGACATTTAAAATTTGAGACTGTGACTTTACAAAAATATGCAATGGCTATTTAAACAAATTCATTCATTTTCACACAAAATAATAATAATAGTATATCTATGGAAGCCAACATGTATTCATGAATTTAACTCTATTTTTACAAACTGCAGAGTGTGAGAAACAGACTGAGAAATATATATATATATATATATTTGTGAACAGTGAAACATATTTGTAATTTGTGGGTAATTTGTGGTATATGATTTACAAATATCTGTCCAATCAATGAGCTGTAGACATTAGCATGTAGAAGACCCTAGGGGTTATATTTGTGATTTCATCTGGTATGTCTACTAAATGATATGACATACAGGTGTTTTTTATGATTGAATTACAGGAGAAAAAGCATGTTGTGTAAGAAATGTGAGAGCTTTGAATAATTGGGACTCATTATTTTTGTTAAATACATATTCAGCCATATTCAAATATGCCATGATTCTCCAAACTGTAGTGAATACATTTCATTTAATTTTAATTACCTGGAAATGCATAAATATTCAATGTAAACTAATTCAATATATACAATATATTGTTATGTGTTAAAATATCAAAATAAACATAAATTTGTGTTTATCAAAATTTCTTTAATACATTATATAAAAATCCCCTCAGATCTAACTACTTTCAGGTCTTTGGATGATGATATCAGTTAAATGCTGTGCTCATTTCTCTCTAGGTTCGCCCTTAAACCAAAAAAGGAAGCTATCTCGTGTGCAATGCTCAGCCATCACCTACCTGCGTCTCCACTCAGTGAATGTGAAGAAGGAGTGGGATCTGAGAAAGTATTACACATCAGAGGAAGGTTATAGAAGACTTATCCCAGCGATCACAAACTGCACAAAAGCTCAGTGAGTGATTAATCTATTACATACTGAT
The DNA here is from genome assembly GCF_029633855.1 of Hoplias malabaricus. Classification (NCBI taxonomy): domain Eukaryota; kingdom Metazoa; phylum Chordata; class Actinopteri; order Characiformes; family Erythrinidae; genus Hoplias; species Hoplias malabaricus. Next base: position 81,674,000 of record NC_089801.1, read on the forward strand.
AAATAATAAATTAACCACATCTTATATTGTAAATCTTATATTGTAACTGGATCTTAGCTACAGTAACCTGCAGGGTTCAAGACTGAAGGAGCTCTCTGATAGACTGAAGAGACTGGAGACACTTAGGTCAGTGTCACTGATAATCTATATTAATGTATTTCAAAACTGTATACATTCATTCATTCATTCATTATCTGTAACCGCTTATCCATTTCAGGGTCGCGGTGGGTCCAGAGCCTACCTGGAATCATTGGGCACAAGGCGGGAATACACCCTGGAGGGGGCAAACTGTATACAACAAATATAAAACATTGTGTTGTATGTTGTGATTTGTAAGTAAGCTCTATTGTGTGTATTGTGCTTTTGAAGACTTATGTGGTGTAAACTCATAATTAAATCTGTTCAGTCAGTTCTACAATCAGGACACTCCTGTCTGAAAATCCTGGACCTCGGTAACAATGATCTGCAGGACTCAGGAGTGAAGAATCTCTCTGCTGGACTGACAAGTGAACACTGTAAAGTTGAGACACTCAGGTAAATGTCAAAATGTTAAATCTTCATCTTCAGTCTTTTATTAATGTCTGAGTCTGACCTCAAAACAGGTCTAAAGTGAGCGTGGTGTTTTTAATTGTAAACCGGTGTTCCTGTTTAAATCACACCACAATTTTTATGTCATAAAATTTTTTTTTCAGTATTCTTGCTAACCTCAGAAAGAGTATAAACTTGAATGGGCTTATATGTCCATCCTAGTTGGAGAAAATAAAGCTGGATCGCTTATTACAGAAGCAAAGCAAATTAATCCCAGAAACATCCAAGTTCTGTACACAATTATCAGTGAAATGAATAGATCAATTCAGATACAGGCATAGTTTATACAGCCACATTTATTTTACTCACATTCTTCAAATCGGTCTTGGTCTTTAAAAACAGACTCCAGGTTTCACAAATAGTTTTAAAGCTGGAGTTTAACATATTTTATGTTTGGGAACAGTGTACCTGTATATAAGCTAATGATTTGTCTACTTCAGGGGTCTCAAACTCAAAAGACCTGGGGCCACTAACCACACAGTGTTCTCTAAGAGAGGACCAGAGTTAAGAAACCAAAGATTAAAGAATATCAATATTTAATATTAGTGATTTACACAGCGATGTGAGCAAAGTGCTTGACCAATTTCTCCTGGAATATAACCTTTGTGGCTGTCTTTCCATGTGATGGACCAGTCTTAATGTTGGCTAATGTTGCATATGCCTGGAACTCTCAAGGAAGGAGTCCAGGAGGCATCCAGACCAGATGCCCAAACCACCTCAACTGGCTCCTCTCGACGTGGAGGAGCAGCTCCAGTCTCTCCCGGATGTCCAAGTTCCCAACCCTGTCTCTAAGGGAGAGTCCAGACACCCTGCGGAGAAAACTCGTTTCAGCCGCTTGTACCCAGGATCTCATTCTTTCAGTCACTACCCAAAGCTTGTGACCATAAGTGAGGGTTGGGATGTAGATTGAATGGTAAATTGAGAGCTTTGCTTTTCTGCTCAGCTCTCCCTTCCCCACAATAGACCGGTACAGAGTCCGCATTACTGCTGACACTGCACCGATCAATCTCCGATCAATTGTCACGCCCTCGTCCTGTCATGTCTGTTTCTCTCTCAGCACATGGCTCTGTTTGTTGTTGTCCATGTCTCCGCCCTTGTCCCGCCTTTGTTCCGCCTCCTTGTCCGCTGTCCTCGTTATCTGTTTCAGGTGTGTCTAGTCTATTCATGTATTTAAGCTTGTGTCACTTCTGTGTATCGGTCATTTGTTTCATTTAGTTTCCAAGTCATGTTGTGTTGATTCTCTCCCACTCCAAGTCAAGTCGTTTTGTTTCCTAGTCGTTTCGTTTTTTTGTTTCCTATTCATGTCGTGTTGTTTCTTTGTTTTGTTATATTAAAGTATATGTGTTTTAGCAAGTGTGTCCGCCTCCGTCAGTCCGCCTCATGATACGTGACAGAATGACCGATCAAAAGGACGCAGCTAACACGGACATACAATCGGATAATGGCAGAAGATTTACTGGCCATAAGAGTGGGTGATCAACCTGCTATCCTGCAATCTTATCTGGGAGTACCTGCAGAATTTACCAACTGCAAAGGTTTTATATTCCAATGTAGAAACTATTTTTAATATTTAACCTGTCCTCCTCCTGTGTGATCAACCTGCTATCCTGCAATCTTATCTGGGAGTACCTGCAGGAGGTACCAACTGCAAAGGTTTTATATTCCAATGTAGAAACTATTTTGAATATTTAACCTGTCCTCCTCCTCCTGACTTTATTCGAATCATGTTTATGAAATCTCTCCTTAGAGGAGAGGCGTTACAGTGGGCTGAAGCCTTAATCAAGGAAAGGGCCAATGATATTAATATTGAGACCTTTTTTGAACTCCTAAACAAGAGATTCTCACGTTTAGGATTACCCCCTCAGGTCCGGGGAAATTTTGGGGGGGGGTTGAGGGTAGGGGCTGTTAACCTCAAACCACTGGCAATGGGAGGTGAGGCTAACAGGGGTGCATCTCCGGGGGAACTACGATTAAAAGAGTCCCTCAAGAGTGCGCCCATCAGTCCCCCTAAACCCAAAAAAACTCAAGCATGTGCTCGGCGAGCAGCACAAACCCCTGCCTTTGTGGACATCTCCGCTCCTGTCTCTGTGAACGCGGGACCCGTCGCTCTTGTCTACGTGAAGGCGGCACCCGCCGCTCCTGTCTCCATGAAGGCGGCACCCACCGCTCCTGTCTCCGTGAACGCAGCACCCGCCGCTCCTGTCTCCGTGAACGCGGCATCCGCCACTCCTGTCTCCGTGAAGGCGGCACCTGTCGCTCCTGTCTCCATGAAGGTGGCACCCCCCGCTCCTGTCTCCGTGAAGGCAGCACCCGTTGCTTCTGTATCCGTGAAGGCGGCACCCGCCGCTCCTGTCTCCGTGAACGCGGCACCTGCTGCTCCTGTCTCCGTGAAGGTGGCACCCGCCGCTCCTGTCTCCGTAAAGGCAGCACCCGTTGCTTCTGTATCCGTGAAGGCAGCACCCGCCACTCCTGTCCCCGAGAAGGCGACTTCCACGGCCGCTCTTGTCCCCGAGAAGGCGGCTTCCATGGCCGCTCCTGTCCCCGAGAAGGCGGCTTCCACAGCCACTCCTGTCCCAAAGAAGGCGGCCACCCAGAAAAAATAAAATGGAAGTTTAAACATTCCTTGTCTGATCTCTTAAAAGCTGCAGTGAACAAAGCCTTGAAGAGTGAAAATGGACACCTTGACCTTTTCCTCCGCTTTCTTTTTGGCTTTTCACTGGAATCCAACAAGGAACTTCTCAGGAGTTTACATCCAGAGCTTCAAATCAAGGAAAAGCATTTGAAGGACACTGTAGACTACATTAAGAGAAAAATCAAAACGGATACATCCTCAGAGCAGACCATCAATCTCTTCCACTGTCTGAACGAACTGAAAGACAATTCTCTGACAAGTGAGATCCAGAACTACTTGAACTTAGGAAAACTCGCAACACAGAAACTCTCCTCCACACAGTGGTCAGCTCTGGTGTTTATGTTACTGATGTCAGAGGAGACACAAGAGAAGTTTGAGCTGAAGAAATATATTCTATCAGATGAAGGATTGAGGAGACTACTGCCAGTGGTGAAGTACACTCAGCGAATGATGTACCTATCATTTTTATATAATTCATAATTTTCAAAGTCACACATACCATTGTTATATAAACTGTGGCCAGCTTCTGGTGAGCTCGTTAATTTTTACAAATATTATACTATTAAGATCTTTATAAAATTCCCAAAGCTTTAGTGAGCTGTGAGGTTTCTCCTTTAAATTTACTTTAAAAATATTCTGATATCATATGCTTAGATTATTTTAACACATTTATGAAATTCAGGAATGGCAGCAAAAATCACTATGTTGGTGAGTGAGCTCTAACATAATGTTAACTTATTTATAACCATGTTATAATGTTTTATAAGACTGGAAACTTGTTAATATGTGAACTTGTGCATAAGTGAATATGTGTTACTAAACTAAACTAATATGCTTTATTAAAGTCCAGCATTACTAAACTAAGTGCTGCATCATGTGTGTTGTTTATTTTAATGGGAACATTAACTGACTCCCTGAATCCAAAAAGCAGAGTGCAGAACTAAATCTACAAGTGAGCTCTGTGGGTGACATCAGCCACGCACACATCCAATCAGCGCAGCAGATAAGAGAGGGAGATTATGTCTTCAAGTGTAGTGAAGATTTGAACAAATGTTCTGATACACGTACACGAGAAAGATAAAAAAGGGGGGAATTCTGTTAATAAAACCACATTCATCTAGAACACTCTGCATCCTGGTCTTACATTTGTGTCTAAACTCTCCTCAGTGAACATAGTGTAGTACTGATACTGGGCAAAACAAACCATCCAAATAAGTATTTCTAATCTTACAGCGAAGCTATAACATATTTTGGATGCATTTATCAGCCATATGTGGAGGACTCTTTGAAAAGGGACAGCACACTCGTGGTGGTGTAATCTATTCAGTCTGTAAAATGGGTCTTTTAATGTATGAAATCAATCTCGGAATACAGTTCTAGTTTTCTAAATATGACTAAAGACTTGCCCACTCATTATGTTTTACTGCCCCCCCAGGACAAAGCTGTCTAGAACCAGGCCTGTGTGTAAATATTTAACCATAAGGGCAGTATACACTGTATAATCATTGGATTAGGAAAACATACCTGGTCTCTACAACATTTATCCATTTTATTAGCTCCACTGACCATACAGGAACATTTTGTAGTTCTACAATTACAAACTGTAGTCTACCTGTTCAGTCTGCCTGCTCTGTATACTTTGTTTGCCCCCTTTCATGCTGCACTTCAATGGTCAGGACCTCGACAGGACCCCCACAGAGCAGGTATGATGTTGTGGATCATTCTCAGCACTGCAGTGACACTGACATGGTGGTGGTGTGTTAGTGTGTGTTGTGCTGGTGGGAGTGGATCAGACACAGCAGTGGTGCTGGAGTTTTTAAACCCCTCAGTGTCACTGCTGGACTGAGAATAGTCCACCAACCAAAAACATCCAGCCGACAGCATCCTGTGTCACTGATAAAGGACTAGAGGACGACTAACACACACTGTGCAGCGACAGATGAGCTACTGTCTCTGACTTTACATCTACAAGGTTGAGCAACGAGGGAGGAGTGTCTCACAGAGTGGACAGTGAGTGGACACATGGTTTAAAAACTCCAACAGCACTGCTGTGTCTGATCCACTCGTACCAGCACAACACACACTAACACACTACCACCACGTCAGTGTCACTGCAGCACTGAGAATGATCCACCACCACATCACACCTGCTCTATGGGGGTCTTGGTCTTTCAAAAAATTAAAAGGGGGATAAAGTATGCAGAGCAACATGTGGACAACAGTTTGTAATTGTAAAACTACAAAGTGTCCTGTATGGTCAGCAGAGGAGATGAAATGGACAGTGAGTGTAGACACAAGGTATCTTTGTTTTTAATCCAGTGATTGTTCAGTGTAAAATGATTGTGTTGTCAATTTTATGTGCTTTCTTCATTTTTGTAATTTCCGTTCAATTTAGTAGTAAAACATACAGAATCCTACCCCGGTTCAGAAAAGGTAGCAGAGAATGGGGGACAATTGTTTGAGATGTAGGGATGAGGGGGCAAACCATTTCCATATTTTTTGGGACTGTCAAGCCATCCACCAGTATTGGCCTCAAATTAATGATCATATACAGAATGTCTTTTCATCTGTTTTTCCTTTAACCTTTGGAAATGTATCAGGGGATAAACTGAATCTGAATGATAAAAAAAAAAACTGTTGTCTTACTGGCAGCAAGTAAAAAAGCCCTTACGAGAAGATGGCTCAAGCCTGAATCACCAACAACTGAAGACTGGATAAATGTTGTGCAAGAGATCTACAAAATAGAAAAACTGTCTTTCTCTCTAAAAGTAAAAAATAAAGCTGGCTGCTCTTTGAATAGTGCACCAATTTGTAAAATTATGTTAATGACGTGTTTAAAATTAGATCTCCTCACCACCCATGTTTCAACCCCCCGTTAAAAGTTAAACATGCAAAAGCAAAAGCAAGTAGCCTCACATGTTATTGATTATTGTAATATTATGTGTTTTCTCAATAAAATAGTTATTTATATAAAAAGAAATATAGAATCTATAAAATATTATAATATCATTGTCCCTTTTCAGACTGGCTACTTGCGATCTTGGGGAGAAAGCTTGTGAGTATCTGGGATCAGTTTTACAACAGTCCAACTCCCTCCTAAAAGAACTGGACCTCAGTAACAATGACCTGCAGGATTCAGGAGTAGAGAAGCTCTGTGAAGGACTGAAGAGTTCACACTGTAAACTGGAGACACTCAGGTCAGATGTCCTATGATTTACTTCTGAATGCAACAACTAAGATGTGAATTCAGAGTAAACTTATTTTTATGTCTCTCGTGAACTGTATTAAAGTCTAGGCTGAGAGTGTAAGATACTGAAGAATAATACAGTAGTCTTTGTTAGCAGTGTTTTATTAAATCTGTGCATAGTAAATGTGAATCAGAAATCTGAAATCCCTTCTGAATGGAGATGTATTTTTTACTTAAACAAAGTATAAGAGAGGGTCCTGAATTGGCTGATCATTATTTCTCTGATGATAGGTGAGGGTGATGTAATCAGAGAAAATGGTATTAATGATTAATATTATTTTTTCTCCATTCACTGATTCACTGACGTATAATAAAAAAAAATCTGATAAAATTTTAGAGAAGTCACTACCTTTGTTTAAAGAATACTCACACTTCCAGAGTACAACTGTCCCCCTCCCGTCTCCCCCACAAACCTATGGTTTTGCTGCAGTGATTTAATTTAAAATTGGCATCAGACAATGGCATTTATTTTGAATAAATGAACTTTTGCACATCGTCAATGAATATCTGAGAATTGACATTACATTCACGTTCCATGCCTGGGCACAGCTAGTCACACTGATGCACACTCAACTGAACTGGACATGTTTCAGTGTTCTCTGACCAGGCAGGTCATGGAGTACTCACACTAGTCAAAGGAATTGCACTTTGAGGGTCAAAAGTGCCCAGGCATGGTACAGAGTGTCTAATTTAGGAACACACTGAGAGAAAAGATGTGATATGAGTAATCACATGTAATATAATCTACATTACATGAACTTTTAAGGTGAAAGGGGTTAATTTTGATTTTAAGACTTTAAATATCTGCACCTTTGCTATCTTCAACAGCTGACTTTTCTCCTGAGTGTGTTTTACTGAATTTCATTTACACTCAAAACTGACACAAATTCAGAACTCACATAGGTTCAATATTAACTTTAAATATTAAACAAAAAATGTAGAAAGTAAGTAAGGATTTGTGAGTTAGTGTTTTGGCTGTTATTTACCTGTTTACTACAGAATAATAATAATAGTCCATCTCTGGGATCTTATTTTTCTATTCCAATTGTCTTCACTATCATTAGTTGACACCATTTTCACCCAATATTTAGATACGATTCTCAAAATCCCACTCGATGCCACAAACCTGGGAGGGTAAATGCAAGCATAAATTCCCTGAGACATGTGAATTCACCCATGGCATGTTCTTTAACTGCCACTAATGCACCTAGATTCAGTGGCTTTACAATTCCATGATTATATTAGGTTTGTTTATTCATTTGTTCCTTGAGGGACATATTGATATAATCTTAAAATTATGAAAAATGTTGGTTATATAAAAATGCTCAGCTGCTCAAAAAGTGTTTACATTATTCAAGTTTATTTTTATATTAAATGAATTAATTGGTTGTATTGTTGGATTTGGCCCTGTTTCATATCCGTTTTTGGTAACACTTTACAATACGGGTGCACAAATAAGCATATATTAATACGTCATGAATTATCTCTTCATAGTATATTAATACATATATTAATGCTTAATATATCAGGAACTAACAAAGGATATACATTAATGACCACATTACTCATACATAAATCGCCATTAGCAAAGGTAAACATTAAGTATCAACATCTTGTTAATTCAATCGCTTAATTAACACTATGACTTGCCTTATTAATTAACACCCTTTACATATTGGATCTATTTGGATACTGTGTGTTACATATCTTTGTGCATTGATGTAGGCAAAATTATAGGCAGGGACATAAGCAGTGATTAAGTGATTATTATGAGTTTATTACAAGTTTTGTAATTACTTATATAAAGTCACTTGACTTTAGGGTTGTTATTGGCCACAATAATTAATTAAATAATTAGATTAACCCACAAAGGTGTTAATTAATAAGGAAAGTCATAGTGTTAATTAAGGGATTGAATTAACAAGATGTTGATACTTAATGTTTACCCTTGCTAATGGCAATTTATGTATGAGTAATGTGGTCATTAATGTATATCCTTTGTTAGTTCCTGATATATTAAGCATTAATGTATGTATTAATATACTATGAGGAGATCATTCATGACGTATTAATATATGCTTATTTGTGCACCCGTAATGTAAAGTGTTACCCAGTTTGGATAAATAATGTAGAGAATTTGGTGCTTGCTGTTTTTGCACTAAACACAAGCTTGCTTTGCCTCAGTAAATACCAGAGCTCTCTATTTTCCCTGGCTCTCTCCAGATTGTCTGGTTGTATGGTTACACAGAAAGCTTGTACTTCTCTAGCTTCAGCTCTGAGCTCAAACCCCTCATGCCTGAAAGAACTGGATCTGAGCTACAATCACCCAGGAGACACAGGAGAGAAGCTGCTCTCCGATAAAAAGGAGGATCCACACTGCAGACTGGACACACTCAGGTAGGTAAATTGTGTAAAACTCTGTGTGTGTGTGTGTGTGTGTGTGTGTGCAGCTTGTTTACCTGCAGTCTTGCAGTAGTGAACAATGTACTAAATTTTTACCTGAGTTGGGAATCCATTGTTAAGAGCTGAATTGAAAGTCCTTTCTTTAAATTACTGACTGACTCAGTGTAAAAAAAGACATGTACTTAAAGTGCTAAAGCCAAAGGATTTTTTTCTCTGTAAAAATGAAGTCGTTTTGGGTTCTGCATGACGAACCAGAGCTGTCAAAAGAGAGAGAGTTGTGCCAACTCTGTTGACTCCAATAGATCGTTCCTTAACAGTGATGGTGGGTCATGGAGATTCTCAATAGTTCCCAGAAATTAGCAGCAGACACCAGCAGCACCGTAATTACAACAGAACAGACGCGAGAGCGTCATGTGTTTAAGACCTATAAAGAATGATATTTTATAGTATCAGCACATCTATATCTAATTAACAATTGTGTTAAATCATGCTATTTATTTCCCACTAAATTAGTATATTTGGGGAACTTTAGCGGTTATTAGGCTACAGGACTCTGAGTAAAGTATAAACATAATGAATAGCCTGGAAATACATTCTCATAATGTCATTTTATGAATTATTCTGTTGAGAAATTTTTCTTAAAAAATCATTGTTGGGTTATGTTTCTCTGGAAGAGTATTTGTCAAATGTAAATGGGAGAGTAATTATACAGTTGTGAGTGGAGGAGTTTAAATGAGGATTTATTTTTTTTAATAGAATCTAAGCTAAAGTTACACAACAGTAAAGAACAGAATTTCCTTCAAGTGTCTCTTTTTTTTCTTTAGATATTTATCAATTGTGGTAATAAGTGCATGGTAAAATATGTTTTTGTGATCAAACAATTGTGATTTAATGTCCTGCTGGATGTGATATTTTAATGCACCATATTTTGATTTCTATACAAAGGCTCCACCTTCTATTCAATCTGATATAATAATACACACATTAGTCTTTAAGAATAGGTTCTTATAATATTACTGAAACCATCATGATGTGTTAGAAAGCTAATCTTAACTGATTTATAAACATCTCGTCACCTCCTTCTAAGTTATCAGAAATAGGGGATGTTTCATACTGACCACCGTACAAGTTTATAAATCAGTAATTATAATAAAAATTTTTTTAACACAATCCACAACATGAATATGTCTGTAACTTAGATATCAGTCTAAAATTTACAAATGAGGCAACTAACGCCAGCTTTTCACATTAATCCAGAAATAGCTGCAAATATATTTCTTTTTTATTTTAAGCATATATATATATATATATATATATATATATATATATATATATATATATATATATATTTGGAGCCTTCATGAGTAACGTGACCCCTAAGCTTTTTGAACTTCCATTGATGCAGCTCTACCTTTACACGGCTCTGTGATGAACCACAGCAAGGCCGTAGAATCAGCATGGACAGAAGTGATGTGTGTCCACCAATATCCAGCCGTTATTGAATTGTCCCCACCAATAACTTGATTCCCTCCAAAAAAAAAAATAAAATAAAATCTGATCTGTCAACATCTCATTAACACGGAGGTGCAGAAAGGCTAAATCATGTTCTCTACTTGAGTCATACCTCCCTGTAAAAACATTGGTCCAGTGTGATTGGCTGTGCCTTTCTTTGCTGTCATGTGAGACTCTGTAGGTAGAAGGATGACATGAGTAGCTATTTTTCAAAGAAATGTGTAAAGTCAAGTTCACCAGTGAAATGAGTCTGTCACAATAACGTTAATGGCAAAGGTAGGCTTCAGTGCACAGCATACAGCAGGGTGATGTCATCTGTAGCTGTGAATAAGCTGTGAATGCAGTTTAGAAATCAACTGCACAACAAACTGCCAACTGTCAGTTCTCTTACAGACTTCCAGACTTCGGTTGAAACTCTCTAGAAAACTGCAGCCTTGTGCAAGGATCTGGATGAAAATATGTCTTGTACTTTCATTGACACATTGAGGGACAATTTTTTTCTGTGATTGTTACTTTGTTGGTTTTGTGGAGATTATGAAGTGCTCAGTCTACTTTTATTATTGCTGATGTATGATACCTGTTAGTGATGTGTGGATCAATACTGAAATATTGATACCTCCAATACCAGATCTCTGTCAGTCATTTGAGGTAATGTATATAATTAACGGGAACACAGGGGAAAGTAACTAAACTATTGAGATCTTGTCTAAATGATACACAGTTACTGGGAACTACTTTTCCTTCTGTCTGGGTAAGTGTGTAAGTGCAGCGGCACACTGCTCAGTCAGTCAGTCAGTCTGTAGACAGACAAAATGGCAGAACGTAGAAGTCATGTGTGGAGCTATTTGGTCCCCACCAATGACACGAGCAAATCTATGCCCTTTGAACCAAAGTGTTGCTTCATCAAATAAAAACAAAAACAATTTTAATTATATAACAATTAATGTAATTATAATTTCATGTATTAAAAATCTTTAAAATCTTCCTCATTGTGACATATCGTCTTTGTATTATTTTAAATTAAATATAGGGTTTAAATCATTTTATGTAATTCTGTTTTATTTTATATTTATTTTTTATATTTATATTATTTTATATTATATTTATATTTCACAGTGACCCAACTTGTTTGTAAACAGGGTTGTACACTGAATGGGTATTTGAACATTCTTAATGGAAAACTAAATAACTGTTCTTCTTAAAAATCATGGGGAAAATACATTAGAAAGATTAATATTAAGAAACAAGTTGGATGAGTGTGTTTCTTTTTTCAGGATGGATGTCGGGGAGAACAGGATCAAACCAGGAATAAAAAAATGTAAGTTCACTGTGTTCAGTGTAACGTTCACAACATGAATGTGTCATCTCAGCATTAGCCTCCACCTCCTTGTTCTCAGAGAGAGAGAGAGAGAGAGAGTGGGTGTGTGTGTGTGTGAGAGAGAAAGAGAGAGAGTGGGTGTGTGTGAGAGTGTGTGTGTGTGTGAGTGTGTGTGTGTGTGTGTGAGAGAGAGAGAGAGAGAGAGAGAGAGAGAGAGAGAGTGTGTGTGTGTGTGTGTGAGAGAGAGAGAGTGTGTGTGTGAGAGAGAATGTGTGTGAGAAAGTGTGTGTGTGTGTGTGTGAGACAGAGTCTGTGAGAGAGTAAGAGTATATGTGTGTGTGAGAGAGAGAGAGATAGAGAGAGAGTGTGTAATTAGTGTAGTAACTAGTGTAGTTACTGAGATTAGCATTAGTTCTACTAGATAGATAGAGAGAGAGAGAGTTATTCAGATTAGCATCAACACGACTAGCATTAACAGTCAGACCAGAGTTACTGCTATAGGACTAGTGTAGTTACTGAGATTAACATTAGTGCTACTAGAGAGACAGAGAGAGAGAGTGTGTGTGTGTGTGTGTGAGAGAGAGAGAGTTATTCAGATTAGCATCAACACGACTAGCGTTAACAGTTACACCAGAGTTACTGCTATAGGACTAGTGTAGTTACTAAGATTAGCATTAGTGCTACTAGAGAGAGAGAGAGAGAGAGAGAGAGAGAGAGTGTGTGTGTGTGAGAGAGAGAGAGAGAGTTATTCAGATTAGCATCAACACGACTAGCGTTAACAGTTACACCAGAGTTACTGCTATAGGACTAGTGTAGTTACTAAGATTAGCATTAGTGCTACTAGAGAGAGAGAGAGACAGTATGTGTGTGTGAGAGAGAGAGAGTTATTCAGATTAGTATCAACACGACTAGCGTTAACAGTTAGACCAGAGTTACTGCTATAGGACTAGTGTAGTTACTGAGATTAGCATTAGTGCTGCTAGAGTAGGGCTGCAACAACTAATCTATTAAATTCGAGCGTTAAAATATTTTGCAACTAATTTAATAATCGATTAGTTGGGTCTAAGTTATTATACACATAGGTACAGTTGCTACACGTGACAAACTCTGGAAGAAGGGTTTGAAAAACGGGGGAGGCGGTCACAGCAGAGGATAATGTTAGCACAAGCAGAGAGAAAAATGTACGACCCAAGTCATCAAAAGTATGGCAACACTACATTAACGCCTTCAAGGAACAGCATTAGGTGCAAAATGTGCACAGCTGATCTCGCATGGCACAGCAGCACATCATCACTCCATGAGCATCTGAAAATGAAGCCTGTTGGAGCTATGTGTGAAAGAGATTAAGTATAGTAAGTTCATTCTACTTTTTCTCTCACTCAATGTTACTGGAGCCTGCTAGAGTAGTTAAACAACATTTGTTTTTCTTAGTACATTGATATTACACTCGAGTTTAGCGAACAAGCCTTAGCATCCCCCCCGAGTTTTCTCTTCCACCTTAAATGTGTCAGCTCGACCAGCAGTTCCAAAAGAAGCCATATTTTTAGTCAAGCTAACGTTAGTGACGTTAGTTTTTCTCTCACTCAATGTCACTAGAGCAATGTCAATATCACTCTTGTATTTAGTGAGTTTTCCGTTTCACCTTAAATTTGGCGGCAGTTACATTCAGAGTTAAAAAAAAAATCCAAACATTTTTTTTAAATAATATATTTAAAACCTTTTTTCAAGGTCTATTCTGACTGGCTTTGTGTGTTAGTGTTTGAGTATCACAGCCAAGTGTTTATTACATTACATACACTGTGTTAAATATTGATAAATATAAAATTAATGTAACGGTCGGGTTAATCCTTCATGTTAAACGCTATTTTTTAATAATGGTAGGTTGTGTGTTCCTTATACAATTACAACATTAGTTCTCTAAAATCTTAACAATTTCTGATCATATGTGTTAGTTGAATTTCCCTTTTTTCTCAGCACATGGCAGCATCACCCAATATCCATTTATGTAATTTCAATTTGCCTGCATTGTTGTCTGCATTTTATATCAGTAGTTATTTGTAACTAAGTAACTTAAAAAAGGTGTATGTTCATATCTACACTTTCTCTCTCACCTCAGATAAAAACAGCCCAGCACTGCTGACTATTTGAAGAAGATCTGCACACCACAGCAAGCAGCTGTTCTCACTGATGGTATCCTGAATATGCTAGTAACAGACAGGTGTCACGGATCACGGGGCGGACTGACAGAGGCGGACGCACTTGCTAAAACACAGAAAACCTTTATTAAAGAAAATTAACAAAACAAAGAAACTTTAAACAAAGAAAACAGGCTAAACTAGACACTAGGAAATACACAGTGCAAACGGGAAAGACAGACAACAAAACGAAACGACGACAAAGGAAATGAAACGATGATTGGGGAAGCTTCGGAGACAGACAGATAACGAGACCGACTTGAGAACGAAGAAATGAGAAATGTGAAAGGAGAAATGTACGACAAACAGGAGAGACACAAGGGAACTTAAATACAAGACATAAACGAGACACACCTGGACAGATAACGAGGAGGACGGGTTAACAAATGACAGACGAGGAGGCGGAACAAAGGCGGAGACTGGGGCGGAGACAAGGACAATAACAAACAAAGCCATGTGCAAATAAAGCACATGGCGGGGACAACAGACTTGACAGGACGAAGGCGTGACAGATGCCCCCCCCCTGAACGCGCAACTCCCGGGGCGCGTACACCTAAACCCCCCAGGAGCTGGCACAGGAGAGGGCACGGAAAACAAGATAGGCTAGGACAAGACAAGGAACCATGGGAGACAGGACTCAGGACAGGACGGGAACAGACACAGGAAATGGAGCTGGGAACTTGACTGGAGTGGAAACTGGGGGCTGGACCTGGGACAGGACAGTAGACTGACAAAGTGTGGTGACAGGAGACGCAACAAGAGACTGGAGCAGACTGGACAGGACGGGAGTGGACACGAGACTGGACAGGGTTTTTGACATTGGACAGGACTAGAAAGAGGAGAGAGGAACCAGCCTGGGCACAGCTCTCGGTATCGGCCCCGAAGTCCTTGGGACCGTCCCTCGGACACGACCAGGAGCGGCCGGGGCCACAGTCACGGGTGCCGAGACGGCCGAAGCCACAGTCACGGGAGCAGAAACGGCCATAGCCACAGTCACGGGGACAGGAGCGGCCTTAGCCACGGGGACAGGAGCGGCCGTAGCCACAGTCACGGGGACAGGAGCGGCCGTAGCCAAAGTCACAGGGACAGGAGCGGCCGTAGCCACAGTCACGGGGACAGGAGCGGCCGTAGCCACAGTCACGGGGACAGGAGCGGCCGTAGCCACAGTCACAGGGACAGGAGCGGCCGTAGCCACAGTCACGGGGACAGGAGCGGCCGTAGCCACAGTCACGGGGACAGGAGCGGCTGAGGGAGCCGCCATTACGAAGACAGGGGAACCTGCGACGTTGTCCACTGAGGCAGGGGAACCTGCGACGATGTCCACGGAGGCAGGGGAACCTGCTACGACGTCCACGGAGGCAGGGGAACCTGCGACGACGTCCATGGAGGCAGGGGGACCTGCGACGACGTCCACGGAGGCTGGAACGGCGTGTAACGCACTCACGAAGACGTGAGCGGCGGACGCCGCCTTCAAGGAGACCTCCAGGCGTGCCATGAGGCTTGTAAGCTTCTCCTGGAGGTCAGGAGGGAGTGCAGAGAGGTGCTTGGGAACTGGGGACCTAGCGATGACGTCCATGGAAACAGGAGGCCCTGCAGCGACGCCGTCCGCGGAGACAGGGGAGCCTGCGACGACGTCCACGGAGGCAGGGGAACCTGCGACGTCGTCCACGGAGGCAAGAACGGCTGGAAGCGCCGCGCTCGCGAAGACAGGAGAGGCGGGCGACGCGCTCACGAGGACAGGAGCGGCTGGAGGCGCCGCGCTCACGAGGACAGGAGCGGCTGGAGGCGCCGCGCTCACGAGGACAGGAGCGGCTGGAGGCGCCGCGCTCAGGAGGACAGGAGCGGCTGTAGGCGCCGCGTTCACGAGGACAGGAGCGGCTGTAGGCGCCGCGTTCACGAAGACAGAAGAGGCGGGCACTGCGCCCAGTGGAGCAGCAGCGATAAGCCTTCCTGCGATGACGTCCTTGGAAGCAGGGGGACCTGCGACGACGTCCACGGAGGCAGGAGAACCTGCGACGACATCCACGGAGGCAGGAGAACCTGCGACGATGTCCACGGAGGCAGGGGCTTGTGCTGCTCATTGGGCTCGCGTTGGAGCTGTAGAGGGTTTAGGGGGTTTCACAGGCGCACCCATTAGATCCCTCAGAGGTGCGCCCCTGTTAGCCCCACCTCCGTAGTCCTGAGGTTGGAGGCTAACAGCCCCTACCCTTAACCCCCCCCAAAAATTTCCCCGGACCTGAGGGGGTAATCCACCATCGAAGGAGTGACTCCAGCGCGTTTCTTACGGCGATTCTTACGCTTAACGCTGGAGTAATCCGTTGACTCTTGAATCGAGTCCTCTGTTAGGGGATCAGGAACCGCGCCGGGCCAGAGCTGATGCCGTCGACTCCAGTCTGAGGCTGCTCTTAAAGCCTCCTCCACAGGATCTTTGGGGCCTGTGCGAAATGGGGTCCGGCGAATGGCACACCCCTTGAAATAATAGTCCGAACAAACTGAGTCCATGTAGTGGTCCGTGTTAGCTGCGTCCATGTATTGGTCGTACATTCTGTCACGGATCACGGGGTGGACTGACAGAGGCGGACGCACTTGCTAAAACACAGAAAACCTTTATTAAAGAAAATTAACAAAACAAAGAAACTTTAAACAAAGAAAACAGACTAAACTAGACACTAGGAAATACACAGTGCAAACGGGAAAGACAGACAACAAAACGAAACGACGACAAAGGAAATGAAACGATGACTGGGGAAGCTTCGGAGACAGACAGATAACGAGACCGACTTGAGAACGAAGAAATGAGAAATGTGAAAGGAGAAATGTACGACAAACAGGAGAGACACAAGGGAACTTAAATACAAGACATAAACGAGACACACCTGGACAGATAACGAGGAGGACGGGTTAACAAATGACAGACGAGGAGGCGGAACAAAGGCGGAGACTGGGGCGGAGACAAGGACAATAACAAACAAAGCCATGTGCAAATAAAGTACATGGCGGGGACAACAGACTTGACAGGACGAAGGCGTGACAACAGGAAACCAAATTTGGCTTGTCTTCCTTTTTATCCGCTTAATAATCGATTAATCGTAAAAATAATTGACAGATTAATCGATTATCAAAATAATCATTAGTTGCAGCCCTAGCATGGGACATACAGAAGAAAGCGCTGTTATTTGAACTGATTAGACAGAAAGGCATGGATATTGTGCTTGTCCAAGAGACGAACAGTGACGGGGCTAATGAAGTCGATTGGAAGAAGGAATGGGAAGGGGAGGTTTATTTTAGCCACATGAGCTCGACTAGAGGTGGGGTGGCTGTCCTTTTTGCCAAACATTTTTTGTTGGTGTCGTGTGAGGTTGAGCAGGTGATGGAAGGGAGGTGTATGGTTGCACATGCTCAGTTTGAGCGGTTTAAGTTTGTCATTTTTAATATTTATGCTCCCACTTCTGGAGCTGGGAGGGTGGGTTTTCTTCACACTGTTAATACGGCTTTACAAACACACAATTCTGATGATTATCTGATCATGGGGGGTGATTTTAACTGTACTGAGGATGATACCACAGACAGGAATCACACCAAACCTCACGCTGCATCTTAGAGAGCTACTGACTGCTCATGACTTGCTTGATGTGTGGAGAGCTTTTAATAAGAGAGTTTGACAGTATACATTGGTCCATGTGAGAGATGGTCTCATGGCGCTGACCAGACTGGATTGTTTCTACTGTTTTAAACATCATCTTAATATTTTTAAAGGATGTGGGATTACGCCGCTCCATTTTTCAGATCACAGTTTGGTTTTATGTTCTTTTTTTTATTGCAAACCTTAAACCTAAAAGTGATTAGTGGCACTTTAACACCTCCCTGTTGTCGGACATGAGTTTCAAAAAAGCTTTTACTGTTTTTTGGTCTAACTTTAGAGCCCAAAAACAATTCTTTCATAATCTGCGAGGGTGGTGGGATTATGGAAAAGTTGAAATTAAGCAGCTCTGCCATCAGCAGTATACTGTCAATGTTTCGCAGCATATTGCTCGGACTATGGAAAAATTTGAAAGTGAAATTTTACAAATTCAAAGGCAGATGAACTGCACAGGAGACCGGGATCATGTCTGGGTTCTGAAATCTAAAAGGGATGCTCTTGGCGATCTCCTGGGTGTCAGGGCGCAAGGGGCTCTGGTTCGCTCGTGGTTACAGAGCCTGACGCAAATGGATGCCCCATCAAAATTCTTTTTTAGTCTGGAAAGGAAGAATGGTCAGTGCCGATTTATGCATTCTCTGCATGCTGAGGATGGACAGGAGCTGACTGAGCCCACTGAGATCCGTAAGCGGGCTGTAAGTTTTTATGCTGAACTGTACGAGAGTGAGCGTAGAGACGATGGGGAACTGGCGGCGGGTTTTTATGAAGGATTACCAAAGATCTTACCAAAGAGGAGTAGGAGCTGGCGGCGCGCGCGTCAACATGCGTGCAGCGGCCGCTCCGGAACCAAGCGGGCTTTTGTTTGTTTAAAAAACGTTTTTTTTTTTTCATTTTATTTATAATATATGGACGCAGGAACACCTGCAGTACGTATATATCACCGCCAGACACTGCTTCAATATCGCAAACAGGAAATATACAGTATCAGCGATGACCTCCAGGAGACGCTGCGGAACCTCCACTTGCTTCGGAGGCCTAGCCCCGAAGCCTCGACATTTCCTGAAGCCGGCGGCCGGGGAAGGAGACGACGCAAGCGGTGTGAGAGGAGACAGAAGCGCGGCAAGCGAGGGGGATCCATGCTAGGCTAAGAGCTAACCCGAGCCGGCAGGCTATCCCTTCTCTCTTTTTCTCCAATGTCTGCTCGCTGGATAATAAACTGGACTATATCAAACTTCAGCGAACTACACGGCGAGAATAAAGAGACTGCTGTGTTTTTGTTTTTACGGAGACATGGCTCAGCGACAGTATTCCCGACGCCGCCATTCAGCTAGATGGGCTAGCCGCATTTCGAGCCGACAGCGACCCAGCGCTATGCGGTAAGACTCGCGGTGGTGGATTATGTGTCTATATCAACACTGAATGGTGTAAGAACTCTGTGCTGGTCTCTGCTTATTGTTCACCGTTAGTGGAGTTTGTGGCTGTGAGATGTAGACCTTTTTATTTACCTCGAGAATTCTCCGTTATATACTTAATCGCAACCTATATCCCTCCCGATGCAAACACAAAACAAGCACTGTGGGAATTATACGAAGCCATAAGTGACTTCCAAAACACACACCCGGATGGACTGTTTATTGTTGCTGGTGATTTTAATCATGCAAATCTCAAGAAAGTCATTCATAAGGCGGCCCTGAGAACAGCGAGGGCCAAACTCTCCAGAGCTACCAGAGAAGCAAAGCGTGTACATGGCCAGATCATTCACAGCCACTTCCAGAGCAGTAGAGACACTCTGCGCATGTGGCAGGGCATCCAGAGCATCACCGGCTACAAGACTACACCACCTGCTTGTGATGGAGATGCTTCCCTACCAGACGTGCTGAACCATTTCTATGCACGGTTTGAGGCACAGAACAACGTAACGGCGAGAAAGTCCACCCCTTCTCCCAGCGATCAGGTGCTGTCTTTTACTGCAGCCGACGTAAGGAAAACTCTATGCAGAGTCGACCCGCGGAAAGCTGCTGGACCAGACAACATTCCTGGCAGAGTGCTCAGAGAATGTGCAGACCAGCTTGCTGATGTCTTCACTGATATCTTCAACATCTCTCTGAGCAGCGCTGTTGCTGCAACATGCTTCAAGAACACCACCATTATCCCGGTGCCTAAGAATTCTTCTGTGTCCTGCCTCAATGACTAACGTCCCGTTGCACTCACACCTGTCATCACAAAGTGCTTCGAGAGGCTCGTCATGAGGCACATCAAAATCCTACTTCCCCCCACACTGGACCCTCTACAGTTCGCGTATCATCCTAACCGTTCAACGGACGATGCCGTATCCACCACGTTCCACCTGGCACTCACCCACCTGGACAAGAAAGACACATATGCCCGAATACTGTTCATAGACTTCAGCTCAGCATTCAACACCATCATTCCTCAGCACCTGATCGGGAAGCTGAATATACTGGGCCTTAACACTTCTCTCTGCAACTGGATCCTGGACTTCCTGACTGGGAGACCTCAGTCAGTCCGGATTGGTAGGAACACCTCCAGCACCATCACACTGAACACTGGAGCCCCCCAGGGCTGCATGCTCAGTCCACTGCTGTTCACATTGCTGACCCATGACTGTGCCGCGATGCACAGCTCAAGTCATATCATCAAGTTCGCTGATGACACGACTGTGGTGGGTCTCATCAGTAAGAATGATGAGTCATCATACAGAGAGGAGGTGTAGCGGCTAACTGACTGGTGTGAAGTCAACAACCTGTCTCTGAACATGGACAAAACCAAAGAGATGGTTGTAGACTTCAGAAAAACAAGGGGTGAGCACTCGCCGCTGAACATCGACAACTCTGCTGTGGAGATTGTCAGGAATACCAAATTCCTTGGTGTTCACCTAGCGGATGATCTCACCTGGTCCACTAACACCAGTAACATCAAAAAGAAAGCCCAGCAACGCCTCTACTCTCTGCGAAGGCTAAAGAAGGCTCATCTCCCCCCTCCAATTCTCACCACTTTCTACAGAGGAGTCATCGAGAGCATCATGACCAGCTGCATCACTGTCTTGTTTGGAAACTGCACTGTGGCAGATCGCAAGTCCCTCCAGCGGATCGTGAGGACAGCTGAGAAGATTATCGCTGTGTCTCTTCCCTCCATTACAGACATCTACACCACTCGCTGCACCCGCAAAGCACTCAGCGTTGTGGGAGATCACACACACCCTTCACACACACTCCTCAACCTACTGCCGTCTGGAAAAAGGTATCGAAGCATTCGAGCCCTTACATCCAGACTCCGTAACAGCTTCTTCCCACATGCTATCAGACTCCTAAACACCTAGAGACTGAGACTGGACTGAAGAAGCACACACACACACTTCTTCACGCAAACACCTGTCTGTTGGACTGAAAATGAGTGTACTGTTTACACATATCCTGTTTACGTTATGGTTACATCCAGTTACCGTTTACAGCACAAACACACTTTAAATTGCAGTGTCTCTCTCCCTCACCCCCTCCGTACTTATGGTTTTGCATTGTCTTGCATTGCATTGTATTGTATTGTACTGTATGGACATTGTTTTGTATTTTCTTAGCCATATCCTTTGCACTTTAATGTGTATGCACTGTTTAATGTTGCACTAGCTTTGTACTAGTTGCACTTTAATGTTGTGTATTGTTTTATGTTCTATGTCTTTTGCACTTTAATGTGTGTGCACTGTTTTATGTTTGCACTAGCTTTGCACTAGTTGCACTTTAATGTTGTGTATTATGTAGCACCTTGGTCCTGGAGGAACGCTATTTCGTTTCACTGTGTACTGTAAACACTGTATACTGCTGAAATGACAATAAGATTCTTGAACTTGAACTTGAACTTGATCTCTACATGCTCTAGTAACAAATTGGAATGGCCACTGGGAGAGCAGGAGCTTCAGGCTGCTTTGCAGAGCATGAAGGGAGGTACTGCCCCTGGTATAGATGGCCTTCCGGTGGAGTTTTATAAGGTCTTTTGGCCAAAGGTGGGTTCGGATCTGCTGGCAGTTCTCAATGAGGGCCTGGCTGATGGTCTCTTGCCCCTAAGCTGCAGGAGGGTGGTGATAACCCTGCTGCCTAAGAAGGGTGACTTGCTGGACATTAAAAATTGGCAAATAGTGAGTCTTCTTTGCACTGACCTTAAGATCTTCTCCAAAGCTTTGGCTACCAGACTGAGGGATGTGATGGGGCAGGTAATCCATCATGATCAGACCTACTGTGTGCCTGGCAGGTCTATCCATGATTATGTTTTTTTAATTAGAGATATTTTAGCTATTTTCAGAACTCAAGGGCTTGATGTCGGTCTCATATCCATTGACCAGGAAAAAGCTTTCGACAGAGTGGAACACCACCATTTGTGGCGCACTCTCGAATTATTGGGTTTTGGGTCGTCTTTTATCAATATGATACGAGAACTGTATAGAAACATTGAGAGTATGCTAAAAATTAACGATGGATTGAGTGCTCCTTTTGGGGTCTGTCAGGGCATACGTCAGGGTTGTGCCTTATCAGGAATGTTATACTCCCTGGCTGTTGAGCATCTGCTACACAAGCTTCGATCAGAAATTGAAGGTATAGTGCTGGGACAGTTTCGATATCAATTGTCGGCATACGCAGACGATGTAATGGTAAGGGGGCAGAAAGACATCGATAAACTTGTTTCTATTGTTCGAGATTTTGGAGTAATTTCAGCTGCGAGGGTGAATTGGAACAAAAGCGAAGCTCTTGCAGTAGGACAGTGGACAGGGGGGTTACCTTCTTTACCGGTTGATTTAGTTTGGAAAAGAGGGAGGAAAAAGTATCTTGGGGTTTTTATTGGGGATGACACTGTGCAGCAGAAAAACTGGGATGGTGTGGTGGAGAAACTGATGAATCGGCTGTAGAGGTGGAAATGGATTCATGGGCAACTATCATTCAGGGGGAGAGTGTTGGTAGTTAATAACCTGGTGGCATCAGTGCTGTGGCACCGGCTGTCCTGTGTGGATCCTCCTGTGGGGTTATTGTCTCGGATACAAGCGCTCCTGGTGGACCTTTTCTGGGACAGACTTC